>NC_137803.1:7379574-7584574 GCF_963383645.1 Muscardinus avellanarius
AGGAACCCCAGTACCACCAAAAAAAAAAAAAAAAGGGCCGGGCGTGGTGTGGTGGCGCACGCTTGTAATCCCCGCACTTGGGAGGCAGAGACAGGAGGATCGCGCAGGTTCAAAGCCAGCTGCGCTGGCGTAAGAGACCCTGTTTCAAAAATATAAAATAGGTCTGGGAGTGTAGCCCGGAGGTAGAAGGGCTTCCAGGAACCCCAGTACCACAAAAAAAAAAAAAAAAAGCGGGTTTCCGGTATTAAAGCCTGGAGTTGGAGGGGTTTCCAGGAACCCCAGTACCACCACAAAAAAAAAGTGGGGAGAAAAAAGAGAACATCTGTAGATGACCTGCTCATAGTGGCAGAGAAGAAAGCCCGATGTACAACAAGACAGCAAGGCCAGAGGTGGGGCTTCGGAGGTCAGGATAGGAGCCTGCTGGGTGGCTAGGCCAGTGCTGGAGCCAGTGAGGTCAGGATCGGAGCCTGCCAAGGGGTGAGGCCGGTGTCCGGACCAGCGAGGCTGGGATTGGAGCATGTGTGAGGCAAAGCCGGTGCCGGGGCCAACAAGGCCAGGATTGGAGCCTGCCGAGGGGTGAGGCTGGTGTTGGGGCCAGCGAGGCTGGGATTGGAGCCTGCCATGAGGCAAGGCCAGTGCTGGAGCTTCCGAGGCTGGGACCCAAGACTGCTGAGGGGTAAGGCCAGTGCCGGGGTCAGTGAGGCTGGGATCGAAGCCTGCCATGAGGCAAGGCTGGTGCTGTTGCCTCCAAGGCCGGGATCGGAGCCTGCCGAGGGGTGAGGCTGGTGTCAGGACCAACGAGGCCAGGATTGGAGCCTGCTATGAGGCAAAGCTGGTGCTGGGGCCTCCGAGGCTGGAATCAGAGCCTGCCGAGGGGTGAGGCTGGTGCTGGGGCCAGTGAGGCTGAGATCGGAGTCTGCCATGAGGCAAGGCTGTTGCCAAGGCCTCGGAGGCTGGGATCGGAGCCTGCTGAGGGGGAGGCCAGTGCTGGGGTCAGCAAGGCTGGTATCGGTGCCTTCCATTTGGTGAGGTTGTAGCTGGAGCCAGCGAGACCGAGATAGGAGCTAGCCTAAAGACCAGGCCGGTGCTAGGGCCCTGAGGCTGGGCTTGGAGCCTGACACGAGACAAGGCCAGTACTGGAGTCAGCGAGGCTGGGAGCAGAGTCTACTGGGTGGCCAGCCTGGTGCTGGGGCCTTCAAGAGTGGGACTGGAACTTGCAAAGCGGCATACACAAAGAAGTATCACATAAAATTAAAAAAATAAGATGCTCTCCCTAATATGCAAAACTAGGAAGAAATGGGTAATAGAAGGGAATCTAATGGAAGAAGGGGCCCTATGGAGGAGCAATTAAGGTGACCAATCAGAGGGGATGGGGTGGGGGAAGAGGGAATTTCTTTAAAGCACATGATATACGTAAATAAATATATCAATGTTAAACACTAAATCAAGCATGGGATTGAGGGAGGGGGAGGGAGTGGGATGGGGATTGGATAAAAGTTGATTGGATGATGTGTACTTGGATATCCTAACAAGTCTTGTATTCCTTTGTGATGTTTGACTACAATGCATCAATAAAAATATATTAAAAAATAGTCATATGCCGATTTAGATAGCCAGAGAACCTGTCAGTCTCACTCTTCATGGTGCCTAGGGTGTGTGTGTGTGTGTGTGTGTGTGTGTGTGTGTGTGTGTGTGTGAAACTCTTTACCTTTTACTCCCAGCATGAGGAAACGCAGGGATACAGAAAAACAAGGTATCATACACTTGTTCTTAATTTTAGAGGAAGTCTCTCACAATGATCTTGATTTATTTGGGGGTTAAAATACTCAACTTGGATGACATATCTTTTCCAGAACGTATTGCATGTTTATTTTACGAAGCTAAAAAAAGATGTTACTTTGATGTCAAATTTGACATCAAATTTTTGAGACCTAGGCTAGAGGCTTGCCAGCAAATCAGAACTCACCCCTCTACCCAAAAGTCAAATGGAAAAGCAATGGTAAAGGCAGGAAAGGAACTTGAAGTAACACAGCCATACTGGGAAGAAAGAAGGGACTGGCATTTCAGGCCTTCCAGGTTATGCAGAGGAAGGGAGGAGAAGTTCATCAGTCTGGTCAAATGTGGTCTGCAGGATTATGATCTCAGAAT
The DNA here is from genome assembly GCF_963383645.1 of Muscardinus avellanarius. Classification (NCBI taxonomy): domain Eukaryota; kingdom Metazoa; phylum Chordata; class Mammalia; order Rodentia; family Gliridae; genus Muscardinus; species Muscardinus avellanarius. Next base: position 7,381,723 of record NC_137803.1, read on the forward strand.
TGGTCAAGCAGCAGTATGGTTGGTAGTGATAAGAAAGTTGCCATTGCCTGGAGGGCGGGGGGTGCTGATCACAAAACATTTATCAATTAGACCTGTTCCTGGAATCCACAGTTGACTCAGAGCAAAAGAAACAGATGGAAAATGGAGGCAGAGGTGCTAAGTTTAATCCTCCTTTAGGTAACTTAGTGGTTATTTGCAGGCCAAGTGAAGAGTCAGATTATTTATTTATTTACATGAGTATTGGGGGTTGAACCTGGGTGCGTTCTACCGAGCTATACTCCCAGCTTTGGTTTTTATTTTTATTTTGAAACAGGGTCTCACTAGGTTGATGAGTCTCACTGCTTACTGAGGCCGTCCTGGGACCTGCAATCCTCCTGTCTCAGCCTTCCAAGTACTAGGAGTATAGGCCTGTGCCACCACACCCAGCTCAGAGTCCGTATATTTAGCAAACGCAGATTTTAAGACCTTGTTACAACACCAGTTAATTGCATAATTTTTTTTTGGGGGGGGAGGTACTGGGGATTGAACCCAGGAGCATTCTACCTCTAAGCTACATTCCCAGCCCTACTTTTAGTTTTAATTTTGAAACAGTCGCACTAGGTTGATGAGAATCTCACTACTTGCTGAAGCTGTCCTTGAACCTGTGATCCTCCTGTCTTAGCCTCTCAAGTACTAGGATTACAGGTGTGTGCTACCATGCCTGGCTAATCTTATTCTTTTCTCAATTTCTAGTGCTAAGAAGCTTGTATAGCATTCATCCATTGGATGCTTATTATAAATAATATCTCCATTCTAATTATTAGATTTTTTGCCATACATCTTTTAATTCCATATTAAAGTTATTCATCCTTTATATATTACTGTAGATAATTTCCAGACAGGTCAATTGTACATGACTTTAATATATCAACAGAAATCTGTGCATCCAACATTGCAGGAAATGATTTTTGTTTTCCAATGGCTTAAACAATTCAAATTCTGCCTGCAACACACAGGTCACTGTCATAACAGTCCAACTGTTATGCCTTGTACCTCCTGATTTCTCATTTTATGAACACAAGACAGAAAAAACCCAGGACCTCTTCCATTTGCTATCCGTGCTACCTGAAAGGGACAGGTTTACAGTTGTGTAAAAGAAAACGAGATGTTTCTGGCATGTTCTGCATCTGTAAAAGTCACCTCTCACCCTCAGGAAGTCCTTTGGTTACCAGAGTTTTAGGGCAAAGGCTTTGGCTCTGGACTAGGCTCAGCCCTGTCCTCATATTCCAGTTAAAGAGACAAGCAGCGGCGGATGGCAGGAAAGGAGTTTTAATCAGTGTGGCCACATTGGGAGGGTTCAGTGGCCTCAGATCTGTCTTTGATAGGGACTTTGGGGTTCTATAGAGATGGGGAATAAAGGCAAGGATGCATGTCAGGGAAAGTAAATAATCTTGGCCATACCATGGTCTGGTGGAACATTATCTCAGGACAGGTTGACGTTGGTTCGGGAGCCCATTTGGTTCCCATTTTAGATGATTACTTCTGGGTTGGGGGGAACCTTAGTTCTTGTGGTCTTCTTGGAGGAAGGGTTCAAGAAGAGAACACAGAGGAATATAAGAGGTTTATTTAGGGAAGTGGGACACCGTGTAAAGAAGGCCGTGATACAAGAGTCACATTCCAGAGGAAGGTCAGGGTCACGTTTTGGCGAAAGGTCCTGCTTTTTAGAGTGGAAATTGGCTGCGAATCTTTCGAACAGTGAGCTTTATTCTGCCTGGAAACCTTCCCCCCTCTTGCACACGCGTTTGGAGAGGTCTCTATCTCTCTTCGTCCTGAGTTACATCTTAGTACATCTGTGCTGCTTTCTCAGTGTTGGAAACTTTTCCATAGGTACCCGAGTGAAATCCAGGGGCACTGTTCAAAGGGGCGATGTAACATATACCCTAACTCCCAGAGGCTCTCTTTGGAAGCACCTTTATCTTCCTCCTGCTGCTGGAGGCAGGGCCAGTTTAACTTTCCCTGGAGTCGGTCCCCAGGCTTGCCCTGACCTTTCTATCTGGCAACCTTACCCTGTCACGGGGCAATCACTCCTGCTCAGGGGTCAGTGTCCTCACGGGATGCTCTACGAGGCTTGCTTTGCTTGCGGGGGGGGGGGGGTTCGTTTCAGTTCCACATCCTACCGATATTTATTGGTCGGACCTATTGTCTTTGGGACCCAAGTTACCTGTACGAGACAGTTTCTTTGGAGAACTCAGAAGGAAAACAAGTTAAAGAGACAAACTGGAGTCCAGGAAGGACAGATGAAGTTAGTTAGGTCGGTGATGTTAAGGAGAGACCAGCTCACATGGCTTCCGATCTGGCAAATGCCCTGGCTCCCCGGCTAGCCCTCTGCTGCCAACTCTTGCTGCATGTTGGAGGACTATGCCTCGCCATTTAATTAGTGGATCATTCTAATCTACTAATTTAATGAGCACTTGCCTGGAGCACTGGGCCACTTGGCACAGCATTTGAGACTGAGCGAACGCGTGCACAGCTTCTGGGCACTTACTGAACCGTCATGGCAGCCCGTCTTTGATTTACCTATTCTGTTCCCTGGTATTGGAAAGTTTTCAGCCAAACCTATTGATGTGTGCTCATTGAGACCAGTTGTCTGTAAAGCACCTGCTTTCCTGTAAAAGGATCTTATTACTAAAACATAGCTAGTTCTTGCCAAGAAAAGGGCTTAAATTTCCCTGGCAGCCTTGATGCTTTATCAGACTGCCTGGTTGGTATTTGTATCTGCTGCGCTCAGCCCCAATTTCTTCTTTCTCTTTTGTTCTGGGAAGGTCCTGCTGTGAATCGCTCCCCATTCTCCCTCTGGGAGGCGAGAGATCATGCTGTGCCCAGCCCTGCATCTGGCTCCTGGTTTGATATAAATACGATGGCTCCACTTCCTGCCTCCTTCTCAGGGGAGTCGTTTAGGTCCAAGGACATCCAGCATTTCAGTCTGCACCTGCCCCTCCACCCTTCCCGTCCCCAGCAGCAAGTCCCTTACCCTATCTCCGCTTGTATTCCAGGTGACCTCCTCCCGCCCTTATTAAAGGACTCCCCCCAGAGTCACTAAAGGCAGAACCAGCAGAGCCAGGGGTTGGTCCAATCTGTTTCTTTGTTCTAAGGACAGCTTGTTCCAGCAGCACTTGGAAAAGGGGATACAGCCACAGGGGAAGTCACCTGAAACTCAAAATACCTTAGAGAGAAGAAGCAGGGCCTACTGTAACTCGCTCTGTGATCTGGGCTTACAGCCATCTCTTCACATTTCAGTTTCCCTGGTGAAAATAAAAAAGGAGAGCGGACAAGTTTTGTTTCTTTGTTGTCTGAGAATTGATAGAATGCTTTGGAAACCCGACAAAATCCTTGGACTTTATCCTTAGGATAGTACACATATATACATATATATGAAAATTATAATCAAGTCGGGGTTTGACTGACACTCTGGAGGTCCATGTCGACTGGGCTAAAATAAAAAAATAAACAAGCAGCCCGGCATGGTAGCATATGCCTGTAATCCCAGTACATGGGATTCTGCAACAGGAGGATTGCAGGTTCAAAATCATCTTCAGCAACTTACTGAGTGAGGCTTTCAGCAACCTAGTGAGACCCTGTTTTGAAATAAAAGATAAAGTAGGGCTGAGGGAATAGCTTAGAGGTGGAAGGCCCCTGGACTCCAGCCCTAGTACCAGAAAAATAAACAAATAAATAAACAAACAAGCAAATTAAAACCATGATCAGAATCTCTAAATCCACTTTGAAGACTCACATTCTGGGATTCCAATGTTTCTGTCAAAGCTCTTGGCCTTGGATGGTCCTCAGCACCCAAGTGTCCCTCAAGTCTCATTTCCATGAAGTTGACAAATGTTTGTTTTTCCCATTAGTTAATTGTAAAGGGTTGATCTTTGGGCAAAATTATAAATATGCAACAAGATAATTCAGGACTCTATCATTAGCCCTTTCTTTTGCCTTCGAAATTTATCTTTTTCTTTCAAGTTGTGGTAAAACAGATATAACAAAGTTTGCCATCTCAACCAATTTTAAGTGTACAGTTAAAAAGCATACTATATATGTGCAACAAAATTCTTTCTTTTCTGCCCAAGAGGATGCAGGATTTCCTCTTATTGGGTTCTTGTAGATGCAATTAAAATTCAACAGACTATAGAAAGTTGGGTATAGATTTAAGTCAAGGAAAGATACAAGACAGAAACAACTTCCTCACACAGGGAGCGGGGATCCCCAGAAGAGAGTAACCCTCAAAGTCCTTGGGAGGCCAGCTTCTATTTCTCTGCTCTTTTGTGATTGGTCAGAATTGGGTCTTGGGGGCCTGTGGCTTTCACCCAGTTTCAATCCTTACTTTGAATTATTTTGTGGGCTCTCATCTTTTGGCGCCACAGCGCACCCCACCCTCATTTATACAGGTTGTCCTTAGGATGTGGCTCACAGAAGGGGCTGAAGCTTTGTTTTGGTGTCCAAAGTCTCTGCCTGGTCTTTTTACCCTTATATCTTATTAATCTTTCCAGTTTCTGGTCTTTATCGAGATGGCATTTGTGTGTGTGTGTGTGTGTGTGTGTGTGTGTGTGTGTGTGTGTTACTGGGGATCAAACCCAATGTCATCCTCGCCCTTTTTATTTTATTTATTATTTATTTTTTGAAACGAGGTCTCACGAAGTTGCCGAGGTCCTCCATAAGTTGCTGAGGCTGGCCTCGAACTAGCAATCCTCCCGTTTCAACCACACACCCTGGCACCCAAATACTGGGGTTATAGGCATGTGCCACCATGCCTGGCTTCGATGGCCTCTCTTGACCCTTCCTGTTTCCAGGTCCTCTCCTTGCCTCACATACCAGCCTCCATATCTAGAATTCTTTTCAGTCTGCAAAATTGAACCTCTGTAAATATTAAGAGCATCAGACCATCCCACCTTCCCCAGCTCCTGGACATCACCATTCTACTTTCAGTCTTTGTAAATTTGACTAAGCATCTCACATACATAAGTGGAATCACACAGCTTTTATCTTTTTGTGACTTAGATAAAGGCAATATACAGTAAACCTACAGCCAAAATCATATTGAGTGGGGAAAATCTATAAGAATTCCCTTGAAAATCAAGAACAAGACAAGTATGACCACTATCATCACTTCTTGTCAATAAAGTACTACAGACTATTGCCAGAGCAATAAGGCAAGAGAAGGAAATCAAAGGAGTACATGTAAGAAAAGAAGAACTGAAACTATCTCCATTTATAGATAACATGATTTTATGCTTAAAAGACCCAGTACACAACCAAAAGACTTTTGGAACTGATTAACAAATTCAGCAAATGTCTGTATACAAAATCAATTTAAAAACCTCAGAAGCTACCTATGAGCTACACTCCCAGCTCTATTTTTTTATTCTTTATTTTTGAAACAGGGTCTTACTGAGTTGCAAAGTGCATTACTAAGTTGCTGAGGCTGTCTGCGAAACACGATCCTCCTGTCTCTGCCTCTCAAATGCTGGGATTACAAACGTGCGCCACCACGCCCGGCTCCCCAGCCCTTTTTAAAATAAAATTTATTTATTTATTTATTTATTTTTGTGTGTGGTATTGAGCATTTAACCCTAGGAAATTCTACCTCCAAACTATATCCTCATACTGTTTGTTTGTTTGTTTGTTTGTTTGTTTGTTTGTTTGTTCATTGGTACTGGGGATTGAACCCAGAGGCATTCTACCTTTGAGCTACACCACCAGCCTGATTTTATTACTTGGAAACAGAGTCTTGCTAGGCTAATGATAGTCTCACTACTTGCTCAGGCTGTCCTTGAACTTGTGATTCTCCTGTCTCAGCTTCCCAAGTACTGGGATTACAGGTGTCCACCACCATACTCAGCTTAAAAACAGTTTATTTTTGGAGCAGGGCATTTGCTAAGTTACTGTGCTGGCCTCAAACCTGGAGTCCTCCTGTCTCAGTGTCCCAAAGGAGATTACTAGAATTACAGGTGCATGCAACTGTACTCAGTTTAAGTTTTCTATGTATCGAAAATAGAAATTCTCTCTCTCTCTCTCTCTCTCTCTCTCTCTCTCTCTCTCTCTCTCTCTCTCTCTCTCTCCTCTCTCGTGTACTGGGGATTGAACCTAGAGACTTTCTACTCCAAGCTACACTCTCAGCCCTATTTATTTTGAAACAGGTCTAATTAGGTTAATGAGAATCTCACTACTTGCTGAGGGTATTTTTGAACCAGAAATCTTCCTGTCTCAGCCTCCCAAACACTGGGATTATAAACTTGCACCAGCGTTTCTGGATTATGGCTTTACTTTATAATGTGGAGTATTTTCATCTTCTTTCTTGCTTAGTAGCTGGGATAGAACTTCTAGTGCGCTGTTGAAGAAACTGTCTCCTCTTCAACTGCCATAATTAAAATCCCTGTATAATAAAAGTGTGAAGAAAGGAGAGCTCACTTCCGTGTTGACCTGCCATTTGAAACAGAATGTGAATGTATCTCATTTCAATCCTTCCACTTTAAAATGGCATAAAATATTCACTAACTTTCTATTTTGGTATTGGGAAGATAAGTTAGAATTTAATGATCCTTTTAAAAATTAAATATTATGTGACTTCATAGCACCGAGTTATGGGGCATGATCAGAAAAAAACATAATTGGGGAATAAAACCTCATGCCTCAACCATTTTTATTCCTTGGAGATCAGCACTGTTAATAAATCATGATCTTTGTTCTTCGATAAGGCAGGCTGGGGTCCAGGTGACTTTGCTGGAAGGCATACAGAATGTAGGGCCACCCTGGGGGCAGCGAATAACTTCCACACATCTGTTGGTTCGAGTTGCTTTTGTTTAGGAATCCTGCTTTATTTCTCTTTTTCATGTGTCACTCTCATAAATAAATTAGGATCCCAATTAATGTGAAAAGTAGGTTGTGAAAGATTTTCGCCCTTGGGCCAATAATTTGTTCCCGATGAAGAATGAGAAAAAGAAGATCATCCACTTATTTTATTTATTTATTTATTTTGTTGGAAATACTGCCTGGGTATGGTTGCACAACAAAGGGCGGTGAGCCTGTGCACACCGTCCTCTACATCTCATCACCGAGGCAGCAGGATGTTTCTGGGACCTAGGATCCCTTTGGTGAAGAGAGCTTCTCCCTTGTAGTTATTCTTGCAGGGAGAGTCCTTGGATGTGGTTTGACATTGCATTTGGTGCCTAGAAAGAGGATGTGTCCCCATGCATGACAGGTGCTATAACAGTTATTATTTCTAGTAGCTAGGAGCCATTAGAGAAGGTCTCCAAATAAACACTTGCTCTAAATTATCTTATTTGGCTTGAAAGTAGTCCTAAAAGCAGTAGATACTGATATTAATTTCATTTTTTACTTGGAATTAGGCTGAGGCTTAGAGGGTCGAGAGACATCAGGAGTCTCCCCAACCCTTCGCCAAAGATGTTTCTCCTTTATTTACCGTTAGTAGCGTCTCTTTTCTTTGTGGAAGCCCTATACCTCAGTCCTTGCAGCTCTGGTAGAATTATAAAAATCTGCCTTGCTATTTGGAGAGTGTGAACAGGTCAGCCAGGATCAGGTAACCCGGTAAGAATTTTGACTGCGTTCTTACTTTGGATTTTATATCCAAATGCTGAGAGGGAAGCTTTCTTTTTCTACTAAAATCATTACATAGAAGGATGATCGTCTAGACCTCAATCCTCTCTTCTCCTACACTGAGAAGAAATCCTTCCTATGAGAGAAGAAGAGAGAAGAACAAATGCATTGGGAGAAGGAAAGCCGGGCGACGAGAGAATTGATTTTCTTTTTTGGCTTGTTTTATTTAATTTAATTTTTATTTTATTTTATTTTGCGGGTTTGGGGATGGAACCCAGGGGCATTTGACCTCTGAGCTACACCCCCTGCCAAACAGGATCTCACTAAGTTGCAGAGGGCCTCATTAAGTAGCTGAGGCTGGCTGCGAACCGCGATCCACCGGTCTCAGCCTCCCGAATGCTGGGATGACAAGCGTGCGCCACCACGCCCGGCTTTTTTTTTTTTTTTTGCTTGTTTTAGACTTTGAAGTTTGGTTCATTTCTAGCTTCAGATAATAAACCCTGATTTTTTTTTTTTTTTGCTTACTTTGAGTTAGAATTTTATCATCTACACCAAGAAAGTTAAATAGCTTGCCTACAATTATGCAATTATTATTATTATTATTATTATTATTAAGGAGGTTGCAAAGCTCCTTCTAAATCCATGTGTGTCGGTCTCCAAAACCAGCACTCCATGAAATATTTTAACTTATAGAGCACAGAGCCAGAGATTTAAAGTTGATCAACCTAAGGTAAATATTACACAATGTATACACGTACTGAATATTACATGATACCGCTCTCTAGGTTAGTTTTCTGTGTCTGTGACAAAATACGTGAGAGAAATCAACAGAGGAACGGCTGGTTTTGGCTCACAGGTTCAGAATTCCCATCCAGGGACACACTTGGCCTGGTTGCTTTTCAGGCTTGGGGAAGGCGGGGCATCATGGAAGAAAAGTGTGGTAGAAAAAAGCTGCATACGTCATTATGGCTAATTAGCAAACGAGGACTCAGTTTTATAACAAAGTCCCTGCCTTCCAACCCATCATGCAGATTTGTAAATGGATTAATACATTCATGAAGTCAGAGCCCCATGACCCAACCACCTTCCAAATTCCCACCTCTGAATACTGCTGCATTGAGACCCAGCCTTCAACACATGGAGTCTGGGGGACATTTAAGAGCCAAACATAACACTCGTTAATATGGACAACGTTTTTCTTTATTTTCCTTCCTTCTTTCCTTCCTTCTCTCCTTTCATTCCTTCCACTTTTCATTCTATCTTTGGTACTAGCCATTGACCTCAAGGGCCTTCTATCTCCCAGCTATACCTCAGCCCCTTTTTATATTTTGTTTAGAAATACGATCCTGCTAGGTTTAAATTGCTGAGAGTTTAAGTTGCTGAGGCTGGTCTTGAACTTGCAATCCTCCTGTCTCAGCTTTTCAACTATTAGGATTATAGATATACGCTACCATGCTTAACCTTTAGTTTTTGTGTATTAGTTAAATATAAAAAAGTTATATTTAAAAAATGAAGCAGCTCATGCTTATAATACCAGTACTTGGGAGGCTGAGACAGGAGAATTTAAGGTTCAGGGACAGCCTCAGCAAGTAGTGAGACTGTCAGCAACCTAGTGAGTCACTGCTTCCAAAGAAAAAATAAAGTCTGGTTGAGAGTGTAGCTTGAAGATAGAATGCCCTCGGGCTCAATCTCTAGTTACACAAATAAATAAATAAATAAATAAATAAATAAATAAATAAAGCTGGTCAATCTAACTAGAAAGAAAAGGCATGGAATCTCTATGATCAAAACTGACATTGTTATGCTATATATACCTTCAATACTAAAACTCATGTCTGCAGTGTGCGGAAGAGCAAAAATGCACATCTTTTCTATGAGAAGAGAAAAGACATATCTATTTTTTTCTTAGAATGAATCCTTTTAGATAGTAATGAGTTGTTATAAGAGTAACAGTTTCATGCAACTTTGGGTATAAATATCTTCATCTAACTTAAGGGATCTAATAGGGTAGACCACGTGCTCTGCATGAATGAGTAAGAAGCAAGAATAATATGATGCAAAATTAGTAGGATGGAGTAGAATTTGGTATTACCATCAGTAGACAGTAAAATATGACATGCATTTCTGGGTCCAAGTGTTCTCCATGATGTGCATGACTTGTGACATCCACAGAAGTCAGCAGAAGACAGCCGTGTCCTTCGCCCCTTTCATTACCAACTGAATGAGCATTATTCACTTGTGTGTAAAATTCACATACATGCTATTGTTTGGATTCAGTGGGTCCCCAAAGACTCATGTACTGAGCTGGGTCACTGATGCAGCCAGGTTAGGGGTGGGGCTTTGAGAAGTCTTTGGATCAGAAGGGTTCTGAGCTCATCAATGGATCAGTCCATTGAAGGAGCCACAACTGGTGGCATTAGCATTGTGAGTTAGTGGGATCTGTAGAAGTTGGGACCAAGTTGGAGGAAGTAGGGCACTAGAGGTGCGGATGGGGAGGGTATTTCTTTATCCCCAGCCCCTTTTCTCTGCTTCCCAGCTGCCATGAGTTAAGCAGTTTTCCTCTGCCATGGCCTTCTTCATGTTCTATCCACCCCAAGCCCAGAACAATGGAGCCAACCCACCATGGACTGAAAACTCTGAAACCGTGAGCCAAAATTAACCTTTCTTCTATGAATTTTCTTAGGCATTTGTCACAGCAATGAAAAGCTGACTAACACACCTTCTCCAATGGATCTCCAGTGAAATAGGAAATTCCAAAATAGCCATTTCAGAATGGTTGATAATAACACTAGTTAGAACATGATAAATCTGACCTCATGATATATGATTAAGGCTTTTCTTCGATGCAAGTACATGGAAATAAAATTCTCTATAACTAAATAAGAATGAAAGTAGAGCAACAAAGCTTATCCTTAAGAAGTAGAAAACAAATTACAAAAGAAAATGAAACAACTGGGAATTAACTGATAATAAGTAAAAGCACAGTGAATACACTGTAATATGTGTATGTGTGTGTTTCAAACAGTAGAATTAATAAATTGAAGGTTAATTCTTCGAGGAGAGATTGCTGGATCAATTATTAGTCTATTAAGAAGATGATAGATAATTTATTTGCTTTGAACGTATTAAGTAGGACTTTATTATTTTTGACAGGTTATAAAAGCAACACAGCATAAACTTACCTAATGCAAATACCTAAAATCCAAAAGGCTCCAAAATCTGAAACTTTTTGAGTACCGACATAATGCCACAAGTAGAGAATTCTTCATTTTGCTCCAAATTATTAAAAGTATTGTGTAAATTACCTGTAGGCTTTATGTACAAGATGTATATGAAATATAACTGAATTAGTGCTGAAACTTGGGTCCCATACACAGGATTCCTCATTATGTATAGGCAAATATTCCAAAATATGTAAATTTCAAAAGTCTAAAACACTTCTGGTCCCAAACACTTAAGGAATAATACTCAACCTATATATATTTTATAGTAACAATAAAAATTATTTGTGTTGACCTCTACTGGAACATAAATAAGAAATTTTCATAGTTCACTCCCATGCTTGTTTCAAATTAGTTTACTTATGTATACCCCATAAAAAGATCACCCCTTGCCTACCACCTCCCCAGCATCTCATCAACCAAGAATGATCATCTTGGAAATAGCCTTAAGAGTTATTTCCATCATTTTTCTGTATATGTATGTATATTTTGATCTTGACACATCAAATCCACAACTAAATCCTCCATGCCTGGATAACTATAGAAGCTTCTGGGCTGGTAATTTTCTCCCTAGTCTCCACACTATCCATCAGGAGCTGTGGTACTAGGGTCAGAAATGCTGCCTCTGTTATAGCTTTGGCAGGGCAAGTTCAGGCTAGTGGAGTTCTGGCTAAATATTCTATGGCTCTTTCCTTCCATGTTTCATTTCCCCACTGGTGTCTCCTATTGCTCAAGCCACATGGATAGGGGACCTGGAAGGCAGGCTTTTTCTCATGTAGGTTAGTTGCTGCTGGGCTGAAAGAGCTGGGAAAAGGGACTGGAGGGCTAAATGGAGAATATACTGCAAGATAGTGACCCCTCTGCCTCTTCCTTCCAGAGGTCAAGTGTCCACACTGAATTCTTCACTGCTTGGATCTGACACATGCCCTCTGAATCCCTTTCTTTGCTTTCAGATTTTTTTTTTTGGGGGGGGGGTCTGGTAGCCATTTTCTTACTCTATTAATTTGGTTGGCAAGTTCCTACTTACTCTTCAAGATCCAACTCAGAAATCATCACTCTCTTTTGTCTACACAATAAAAGGCAGCAATATTCTAATAGTGCGGCAAAGAACACAAGGTTAGGGCTTCACTTTGCTACTTACAGCTGATGTGAACTTGGATGGGGAACTTCTCTGACTTTTATGTTTGCTCTTTTGCAAAATGAGAATAAGCGTGCCTGTCTTGACATCCCTTCCCTAAGGAAATTGAAAAAATCAGTGAGATAAAATGCTCTCTAAAATGCAAATCACTTAATAAATTTAATTTTATTGTGACTGTTCTAACCATTGCATACATGTACATACACACACACACACACACACACACACACACACACTCGCGCGTGCGCACACACACAAACACACACATTTTTTCTCCCTCTATCTGTTAATGTCTATTATAGTGCACAGTAAAAAGAAAATCAACCTTGGTGATTTAAACTAATGTATGCCCCAGCCACTGCCACCTCTGGCCCCGGCACAGCCCCAGCCCAAGCCCGAGCCCACCCAGTCCCAACTGGGCAACCCTAGGGTTGGCCACGAGAGAGCGCATTTCAGCCCAGTTTATGACCCAAAACATAACTCCGGGACTACCACGAAAGAAATCCAGTAACTTTGACCTGCGAGAGTCACCGCAACACACACAAAAGGCACCATATTGAGCCACTGGCCCAAAAAGGATTTGGGGGAACTGCAATCCTGGCAGCCCCAAGAACTGTCTAAGAGTCTGAAAGTGACCATAGAACTCTAACATCTTAATCTTCGAGTTCACCCGAGCACCTGAGCGGCACTGTTGGCGCACCAGAGGAGGCACCCACCAAGACACTGGGAGACCTGCAGGGTCCCTGACCCCGTCCTGCCATATCCCAGGAGAATCAGATATGGAAGAGCTGCCAGCCCTTCAGAGCCCCTGACTGGGCTGCCAGGTAACAACATGAGCTCAGATGAGCCATGGGAGCCAGTGAGCACGCAGTGAGTGCCACTAGACACGGTGACAACTGAGAGTGCCAGTGTGCCCACAGGGGAGCACCTTCAACCCCATTGACACAGCAAGGGCGCTTAAGGTGTGATACCTGCAGAGGGCCACAAGGGGTTGCTCCAAGCAAATACAAGACATTGGCATATACACCGTATATTAGTAAAATAGTAGGACTGTTTCCTTTTCTTTTTTCTTTTTTTTTTTTTTTTTTGCTGATTTATGTGTTATTCTGTTGTTTTGTTTTCTGGGTCTTTTTTTTGGTTTTCAGTTTTTTTGGGGGTTTATTCTTTTTCTTCTTCTTTTTTTACTTTTATTTGGGTTTCTTGTTTGTTTGGATCTTTCACTTCATATCACATGGTTGTTAGTTTGTTTTATTTTACCTTATTTTTATCCTGTTTATTCTCTTAACCCTTTTGTTCTCTCCTGGAGGTCCATTTTTGTTTTGTCAATGCTGCTATTTATATTTGATGTATAATAGTCTTTCTACCTTATTTTGTTACTTTATCCATATGTGTGTGCTCCTTCCTCCCACTCCCTCTACAAAAGTCTACAATTTAGACTATCTACAATCTTCCTTCAAACCTTTCCCCTTGTCCCATAACTGTATCTCTTTAACACACAAAGTTTCTCACATCTTCATACTTAAATATTCTAATAAATATAAGAATCCTACTATCTAACCTTCTCCCATTCTCAACCTGATTCAACCCTATTATACTTAAATTCTTCCACAACCTAATTACATCCTCTACCTTACCTGACTCCAGCACCCATCACCCTAGCTACTCCACCATCATCACTTGAAAAAGTACTGCTTACCTGTTGACTCTTCTAAATCCCTACTACTAAGACTGGACTAAACATAATACCCACAAACAATGGGAAGACATCAGAAAAACAGGCCTGATAACTTTGAAAATATGAGAACCAGGAATAGTGGAGAAATGACAGAAATCATGAATATTGACCTACAAGAAATGCAAGAAGGGGAGTTCCGAATCTTGATCTACAATATGAAGAAAGGATTTAAAACAAGTCTAGAGGAGATGAAAGATGAATTAGAAACACTAAGAAAGAATCAGAAAGAGGTCTGGAATGAAATGAAAGAGTCAATAAATGAAATAAAGAGAACAATAGAAAGAATTTCTGGAAGATTAGATGAAATAGAAAATAGAATATCACTGTTAGAAGACAGTACATCCAAAACTGAAAACACGGTCAACAGTATACAGAAATCATTACAGCAACAAAACCTAAACATCCAGCAAATATGGGATAATATGAAGCATCCTAACTTATGGATAATAGGCATTGAAGAAGGGATAGAGGTACAGACCAAGGGCATCCATAATCTCTTCAGAGAAATAATTTCAGAGAATTTTCCACACATGGAAAGAGACTTGGATCTTCATGTTCAGGAGGCATACAGAACACCATTGAGACAGGACCAAAGAAGGACCTCCCCATGCCACATAATAGCAAAAATGAGCAACATAGAGGCCAAGGAAGGAATCTTAAAAGCAGTGAGAACAAAAGGACGGGTGACATATAGAGGCAAAACAATAAGAATCACCCAGACTATTCAACCCAGGTCATGAATGCTAGGAGAGACTGGTACGACATGATTCAGACCCTGGAAGAAAATAACTTCCAACCCAAACTAATCTATCCAGCAAAACTACTATTCAATATCAACGGGAAAACAAAAGTGTTTCAGGATAAACAGAATCTTAAAAAATTAATGAATTCAAAGCCAACACTAGAGAAAATTCTTAAAGAAATAAACCACAAGGAAGAAAAAAGAAGCAGACTTCAGAATCAGAGAAGGGAGTAAGTTAATAAGTGGGCCATTTAAGTAAAGAAGAAAGACCAAACCACCCAAGAGTAGACAGAACACAAAATGGTAGAAAACAAAAATCATATTTCAATAATATCCCTTAATGTCAAAGGACTTAACTCACCAATCAAAAGACATAGACTGGCAATGTGGACTAAAAAACATAATCCAAATATATGATGTCTGCAAGAAACTCACCTTACAGCCAAAGACATTCACAGACTAAAAGTGAAAGGATGGAAAAAGATATACCATGCTATTGGAGACCAAAAAAAGAGCAGGGGTAGCAACCCTTATATCCAACAAAACAGACTTTAAACTAAAACACATCAGAAGAGACAAATCAGGGCACTTCCTTTTATTAAAAGGAACAATACATCAAGAAGATATAATGATAGTAAATATTTATGCCCCAAATGTGGGTGCAATCACATTTGTAAAACAAATCCTTCTGAACACCAGATCTCAAATAGACCCAAATATAATAATTCTGGGAGACTTTAATATGGCCTCACACACCACTGGCTCGATCTTCAAGGCAAAAGATGAGTAAAGACTCTTTAGAACTAAAGAAAACTGTAAACCAAATGGACCTAATAGACATTTACAGAATATTTCAGCCAGGAACTACAGAATACACTTTCTTCTCAGCAGCCCATGGAACCTTCTCCAAAATAGACCACATACTGGGACACAAAGAAAGCACCAGCAAATTCAAAAAATGTAATATAATTCCTTGCATCTTTTCAGACCATAATGGAATAAAAGTAGAAATCAACAACAGGAAACTCAAAAGAAATTATTCAAATAAATGGAGCTGGAATGATACACCATTGAATGATGAATGGATAAGAACAGAAATAAGGGAAGAAATAAAGAAATTTATGGAAATAAATGAAAACAGAGACATAACTTACCAAAATCTATGGGACACCATGAAGGCAGTATTAAGAGGAAAGTTATTGCATTGAATGCCCACATAAGAAGGACAGAGAATCACCAAGTAAAGAACCTAATGACACAATTCAAGGACCTAGAAAGTCTGCAACAGTCTATTCCCAAAGCCAACAGAAGGCAAGAAATCATTAAAATTAGAGCAGAAATAAATGAAATAGAGAACAACAACAACAACAACAACAACAACAACAAAAACAATTCAAAGAATCAACAAAAGAAAAAGCTGGTTCTTTGAAAAGATTAATAGAATTGATAAACCCCTGGCCAATCTAACCAAAAGAGAAGAGAATCAACTCAAATTATTAAAATTAGAAATGAAAAGGGAGACATCACAGATAGTGAAGAAATTCAAAAGATTATCAGAAACTACTTTAAAAATTTATACTCCAATAGACTAGAAAACATGGATGAAATTGATAGATTTCTAACCAAAGTTAACCTACCTACACTCAGCCAAGAGGACATAGCAAGCCTAAACCAACCAATAACAACCAAAGAAATAGAAATGGCAATAAAAATTCTTCCACCAAAGAAAAGCCCCGGCCCAGATGGGTTTCTGGCTGAATTCTGCAAAACCTTCAGTGAACACTTAATACCAATACTTCATAACTTGTTCCAGGAAATTAAAAGAGATGGAACTCTCCCAAATTCCTTCTATTAGGCCAGTATCCCATTATTCCCCAAACCAAATAAAGATACCTCAAGAAAGGAAAACTACAGACCAATATCCTCAATGAACATAGATGCAAAAATTCTAAACAAAATACTAGCCATACTCATTCAAAACCATATCAAGAGAATAATACACCATGACCAAGTTGGTTTCATCCCAGAGAAACAAGGCTGGTTCAAAATATGCAAAACAATACATGTTATTCACCACATAAATAGAACCAAGAACAAAAACCACATCATCATAGCAAGAGATGCTGAAAAAGCATTTGACAAAATCCAACACCCATTCATGTTAAAAACACTGCAGAATATTGGAATAGAAGGAAAGTACTTCAACATCATTAAGGCAATATACTGTAAACCCAAAGCCAACATTATATTGAATGGGGAAAAACTGCAAGAATTTCCTCTAAAATCAGGAACAAGACAAGGATGCCCACTATCAACGCTCCTTTTCAATATAGTCCTTGAGACTCTTGCCATAGCAATAAGAAAAGAGAAGGAAATCAAAGGAATTCACATAGGAAGAGAGGAATTAAAATTATCCTTATTTGCATGACATGATCCTTTATCTGGAAGACCCAAAGAACTCAACCAAAAGACTTCTGGAGCTGATTGACAAATTCAGCAAATTTTCAGGATACAAAATCAACAAAATCAACCTAAAGAAATCAGTGGCTTTTCTTTTCGCCAACAATCAATCCACAATGAAAGAAATAAAGAAAACAATTCCATTCACTATAACCTCAAAATCAATAAAATACCTAGGAATAAACCTAACCAAAGATGTAAAAGACCTTTACAACAAAAACTATAAAACATTAATGAAAGAAATTGAAGAAGACCTTGGAAGATGAAAAGATCTCCCATGCTCATGGATAGGCAGAATAAATATCATCAAAATGGCTATTATGCCAAAAGTGATCCATAGGTTCAATGCAATTCCAATTAAAATACCAGTGACATTCTTCATAGACCTAGAAAAATCAATCATGAACTTTATATGGAGAAAGAAAAGACCCAGAATAGCCAAAGCAATTCTCAGCAATAAGAACCATGTAGCAGCTGGGTGAGGTGGCGTATGCTTGTAATCCCAGCACTTGGGAAGCTGAGACAGGAGGATCACACAGGTTCAAAGCCAGCCTCAGCTACTTAGTGAGGCACTCAGCAACTTAGTGAGACCCTGTTTCCAAATAAAAAAATTTAACATAGGTCTGGGAGTATAGCCCGAAGGTAGAAAGCCTCTGGGATCCACCCCCAGTAACACACACACACACACACACAAAAAAAAAAAAAAAAAAAAAAAAAAAAAAGAACCATGCAGAAGGCATCACAATCCTGGACTTTAAATTATACCATAGAGCAATAGTAGTAAAAACAGCATGGCACTGGCACAATAACAGGTATACTGACCAGTGGATTAGAATAGAAGAAACAGAAACAAATCCATACACCTTTAGTCAATTAATCTTTGACAAAGGGGCCAAACTCATATGCTGGAGAAAAGACAGCCTTTTCAACAAATGGTGCTGGGAGAACTGGCTATCCATTTGTAGAAAGACGGAACTAAATCCTTACCTCTAAGCATGCACAGGAATCAACTCAAGATGGATCAAAGACTTAGAAATTAGACCTGAGACTGTGAAGTTAGTAGAGGAGAGCATAGGCTCAAGACTACAACATATTGGCACAGGTTGTAACTTTCTCAACAAAACCTCCAAAGCTCAGGAAATTAAAGCAAGAATTATAAGTGGGATGGCATCAAACTAAAAAGTTTCTTCTCATCAAAGGAAACCATCAAGAACCTAAAGAGGAAGCCTACAGAATGGGAGAAGATCTTTACCAGCCACCACTCTGATAGGGGGCGAATATCCAGAATATACAAAGAGCTCAAAAGACTCTACACTAGCAAAACAAACAACCCAATCAAGAAATGGGCAATTAAACTGAATAGACACTTCACAAAAGAAGAGATACAAAGGGCCAATAGACACATGAAAAGATGTTCTTCATCACTGGCCATCAGGGAGATGCAAATCAAAACTACACTGAGATTCCATCTAACCCCAGTCAGAGTGGCAAGCATAAAGAAATCAAATAACAACAAATGCTGGAGAGGATGTGGGGAAAGAGGAACTCTTTTACACTGTTGGTGGGAATGCAAACTAGTTCAGCCATTATGGAGATCTGTGTGAAGATTCCTTAGAAAACCTGGAATAGATCCACCATATGATCCAGCTCTACCACTCCTGGGTATTTTTCCAAACGGGTTGAAATCAGATAACTATAGCAACATATGCATACCTATGTCCATAGCAGCACAATTCGTAATAGTCAAAATATGGAACCAACCCAGGTCTCCATCAACAGATGAATGGATTGCAAAATTATGGGAAATACACACAATGGAATTCTATTCAGCTATAAAGAAGAACAAAATCATATAATTTGCAAGAAGATGGAAAGTCCTGGAGATCATTATGTTAAGTGAGATTAGCCAAGCACAGAAGAAGGGACATATGTTTCCTCTAATATGCCCAAACTAGGAAACATAGGGGATACCAGAGGGACTCCAGATATTGGAGGGGAAATCTCAGCAAAGTTTGAATGGAAGGATAGGAGAGAAGGAAGGCTGAACTTGATTAATGAGGGTCTACATCCGAATATGTGTAAAAGTATGACTATGGCATGGTTAACCTGGACAATCATTGGTTGGGGGGGGGAGGGAAAATGGGGGGTGAGGGCACCAAGTACAGTTTAAATGTATACCATTTATTTTCAATTAAAATTTGTATAAAAATAAAATAATGCACACACTCCCCAGCCTTCCCCCTCCCTCTTTCCTTTGTTTTATACTGAAGATTGGACTCAGGGGTGCTCTACATCTGAGCTACACCCCCAGCCCTTTTATTTTCAAACAGGGTCTGGCTAAGTTGCTTAGGATCTAACTGTGTTGCAAAGCCCCCCTTTCTCTCTTCCATTCACTTATTTCCTTCCCCACACCTCCTTTTTTGTGGCTTGGTTTATACTTGGATTTATGTACCCTGAGACACTGCAAGGATTGGCAGGTGCATTTTACAGTTAGAGTCAATAACAGGCGAAGGGGTGGAGGGAGGGAAGAATCTCCCAAGACAAAAGACTACATTCTAAATTGTAATGTTCAAAGAGCAGAGCATTCGGATGGGCAGGATCTTGAGCAAATTCCTGGCAGAGCAAACTGGGAGGGCCAGGTGGGTTGGGCTTCAGCCAGGGCCTGGCTCCCGCCTAGGAGCCCGCGCTAAAGCAGGATCTCCCGGAGGGAGGGCAAAGGGGCGTGTCCGCAACTGAATGCCGGGAGCTCGGCCGAGGGAGGACTACAACTCCCGACGTGCACAGCGGCCAGAGCTGTTTCTATCCCTCTTTGTTTTACTTCGTACGATGGAGACTGCTGTCTAGGGAACTACATAATAGAGGGAGATTGTACACTTGTTTTGGGACCACCGACCACACTTCACGGAATGCCCCTTAAGAGCCTGGTGGCTAGCGCAGGCGTGGCGGAACCCTTAGTCCCATCGGCCGCGTTTCCGGGGGACGGCTTTTGCGGCCGGACCTTGTGGCGCGGCGGTTTAATTCTCCGGCGGCGGCAGGTTCAGGGGAGATGGTTCTGCCCGGGCTCATCAGGAAACTGGGTAACCGTCTGAGTCGCAGCTCGCTCCAGGAGCCCTCTTTTTGGGGCAGGACATGTCACGTTTCCGTGGCCAGATGTCGCCACGACGGATCTCGCTTTGTGCGGGGTTTTGCCAGGGCAACTCCATGGATGCTTCCCCTACTTTGGGTCAACTCCTTAATTGGCGCCCGAAGGCAGCGGGGGTCTGCCCCTGGAGCCGTCCGTTCTTTCCTTCTTCACTCCGTCCCCGTTTCAGAGTCAACGGCCAAGTTTTAGAATAAGTTCCGGGTGGGAGTCTCTTTGGAGTCCAGACATAAAATCTTTCTGTGCCGTAACTTCTTTGACAGGTCATCAGCTGGCGGAGATCCGGGAACGCGCTCTCAAAAGTATTCTCTGCAAGGTCGAGCACAACTTAATCAGCGATGCCGATCTAATTCAGGAGAGGCTGCTTTTTCTTCACTTGCTGGAATGGTTCAACTTCCCGTTTGTTCCAATGAAAGAGGACGTTTTGAGCCTGTTGAACAGATTGGTTAAGGTAAGATCATTCTCAAACAGAAACCAGGTGCACGAGTTTTAGTCGCCTAATTTTCGCATTGAGGTAAAATGTGTGTGTGTGTGTGTGGGGGGGGGGTAAAGTGGATGGAAGAGACACCTATTTTTTATTTGGAAACAGGGTCTCATTAAGTTGTTCAGAGCCTCTTAAGTTACTGAGGCTGGCTTCGAACCTGCGATCCTCCTGTCTCAGCCTCCCAAGTACTAGGATTACAAAAGTGCACTACCACACCCGGATCCTAAAAGAATTATTTATTTATTTATTTATTTGCAGTACTGAGGATGGAGCCTAGGGGCTTTCAACCTCCAAGCCACACCCCCAGCCCCCCCTTTTTTGGTGGTACTGGGGTTCTCTCTTTTTTTAATTTTTAAAATATTTTTTTTTATTGGTGCATTGTAATCATATATCACATTGGAATACAAGACTTGAGAGGACATACAAGCACACATCATCCAATTAGCCCTCATCCAGCCCGCATTCCATTTCCTCCCCCTCCCTCGATCCCATGCTTGTTTGATGATTAACTTTGACACATTTGTTTATGTACCTCCTGCGTTTTAAAGAGGCTCCATCCTCCCCTATTCCATACCCTCTGATTGATCACCTTAGTTGCTTCACTATAGGGCCCTTTCTATAGCTCGACCTCTTCCTGTTGCCCCTTTCCTCCTACTTTTTGCTGATTAGGGGAAGCATCTGATTTTTATTTTCTGCGATATTTCTCTGTGCATGCCGCGTTGCAAGTGCCGATCCCACTCTTGACGACCCCAGTAGTGGCCTGGCTACCCGGTGGACTGATCCAGACCTTGCTGGTTCAAGCAGCGGCCTTGCCTCATGGGAGGCCCCAAATCTGGTCTCACTGGCCCGGACACCAGCCTAACCCTTCAGTTGGCTCCGACCCAGAGGCCCCAGTAGCAGCCTTGCCTAACAGCAGGTTCCGATGCTGACCATTGGCCCCGACACCGGCCTAACCCCTCAGTAGGCTCCGATCCCGGCCACGGAGGCCCCAGCACTGGCCTTGCCTCACGGCAGGCTCCGATGCCGGCCATTGGCCCCAGCACAGGACTAACTTCGGGTTCTCTTTTTGAAACAAGGTCTCACTGAGTTGCAAAGGGCCTCACTAAGTAGCTGAGGTTTTCCGTGTATGGGGATCCCCTTGTCTCAGCCTCCTGAGTGCTGGGATTACAAGCATGCGCCACCATGCCTGGCTCAAAAAGAATTGTTAAAAAACCACAGATGTTGCCGGACTTGGTGGCCCATGCTTGTAATCCTCTCACCTGGGAGGCTGAGACAGGAGGATCGCGCAGGTTTGAAGCCAGCTGCGCTGGCTTAAGAGACCCTGTTTCCAAATAAAATATAAAATAGGTCTGGTAGTGTAGCCCGGAGGTAGAAGGCCCCCGGCTTCCATCCAGAAATAATCCACAAATGTTGAATTTTAATTCTGGGCATGTATTGCACATCTCCCTTTTCTCTTTTTTGTGACATTGAGTCTCACATTGTATCTTACTGTTTTCTGAAGAAGAGCAGAACTACTTCTGAGTTCTGATATGTTTTAATATCTGGAATTGTCTTTGGAAGTTAATATTTGCATTCTGTTTTTTTTATTTCTGATATTGATGTGTAGTTAAAAACTACATGTGTCTGTATTAAAGAGAACACACTTAAGGCTGGGCATAGTGGTGCACACTTGTAATCCCAGTACTTGGGAGGCTGAGACAGGAGAATCACAGGTTTGTGGCCAGCCTCAGCTACTTAGTGAGGCTCTCAGAAACTTATTGAGATCCTGTTTCAAAATAAGGAATAAAAAATACAGCTGGGGATGTAGCTCAGAGGTAGAATGCCCTTGGGTTCAATCCCCATTACCACAGAATAAAATAAAATAAAATAAAAAATAAAAGAGAACGCACTTAGAAATGATGTTACAGACCATGTTCAATAAATAGCAAGTGTGTTAAGTTGCTTTCCCATCTGTGATTTTTACATTCATGTGCCTGTGTCTACCTTAAAGGTATGTAGTTGTGTCAAGTGTCAAAATATAAGACTAGCCTTTCATTCTTTTAAATTGTTACACTTTTGTAGGGGATTCTTGTTATTTTGGCAATCTGATGATTGGTTGGGGTTAGGAGAGGATAATAAGATAAGTGCCAGTGAAGAAAAGTAGCCCTTAAACAATCAGTAAAAGACTAGGCAATGATAATATACATTTCTTATGTTCAGTGTGTTGGCTGGTTGCCCAAGTGTTATCAAGTGTTTAATGTTTGTCTGTAGCCAGGCGTGGTGGCGCACACTTGTAATCCCCGCGCTTGGGAGGCAGAGACAGGAGGATCGCGCTGGTTTGAAGCCAGCCGCGCTGGCTTAAGAGACCCTGTTTACAAATAGAAAAATATAAAAATAGGTCTAGGAGTGTAACCCGGAGGTAGAAGGGTTTCCAGGAACCCTAGTACCACCAAAAATAAATAAATAAATAAGAAAGAAAGAAAGAAAGAAAGAAAGAAAGAAAGAAATGTATCTATAAATTTATTTTCTAGCCAGGCATGGTGGCACACGCTTGTAATCCCAGCATTCGCGAGGCTGAGACTGAGGGATCATGGTTCATGGGCAGCCTCAGCTACTTAGTGAGGCCCTCCGCAACTTAGGGAGACCCTGTTTCAAAATAAAGAATAAAAAATAAGGCAGGAGGTGTAGCTCAGAGGTCAGATGTCCCTGGGTTCCATCCCCACATCTGCAAAAATATATATATATATATTTTCTATTCATGGAAGTTGTTTGCTGAAATGTGCAGCAGTGTAGGATTTTTTTTTAAATAAAAGGAGTATCTGACGTGAAAAATAATTTTATGATAATGTTAAGAGATTTTAATGTTCTTAGTTATTCTCAAGGCTGCTCTCTTCTTATTTCAGTATCCTGCAGCAGTCCAGTGTTTGGTTGACCTTGGTGCAGTAGAGTTCTTATCTAAGCTTCGCCCTAATGTGGAGCCAACTCTACAGGCTGAAATTGACGGCATTCTGGATGGACTTTTTATTCTTCCTTCAGAAGTTCCTGCACTGCATTTTGCCTCTTACCAAACCAATCAAACGGGTAAGTCTTTGGAGTCAATTTAATGGACTCTGTCAAATATATTTGGTAAATTTATAAATATAAGTGGTAAATTTTAAGGACAAGAGGATTAGAATAAATAAAGTTTTCTGTCTTCCCCAAACTTATTTATTTGCTAACTTACATGAATTTGATCCTCTCCTCTACTGTTATTCAAAAGAGTATACATTTGTATTTATTATTGTACTTTGTGAGACCTGTTTGGCAGATTTTTAACAATAACAATGTACTTTTTTTTTTTTTTTTCAGTGCTGGAGAGCGAACACAGGGCCTCGCACATGCTAGGCAAGGGCTCTACCACTGAGCTACAACCTGTGCTCCACAACACATTCATATAGAGCTCTACCTGTTACACGTCAGGCATTATTTGAAGTGCTGTGCATTTGCATTTTTGGACCTTGTTCTTCATATTGGGGTGTAATGAAATGAGCCTTAGCTCATGGTTTTGTTGTGGGGACTAATTAAAATGATATAATGCAAGTATTGTATGGATTGCGATACATATCAAAGAGACGTGAGCTTGCGGCCTGCTTCTGCTGCTAGTTTTGTGACTGTGGCTTTTTCCAAGCTTCAGTTTTTCTCATCTAAAACCTGGAATAATAAGAAAGCGCCTATTTCTCATTGCTGTGAGGGATAGGGCCTAGTGTATAATGAGCACAACAATATTAGCTGCTACTGTGTCTACATATTGTTACTTAATTTTAGTGCCTCACACATGGAAAGCCTTTGAATGGATCTGAAGAGAGAAGTGTTTATGTGATTCATGGGACTGAGTAGTAGAATCATTTAAAATGTTTTTCACTGTGCAGTAAATACCGGTGTTGCATCAGCCATGGGCACTGCTGTTAGCAATAGTACCAGCTGCCCTTTATTGCATTTCATCATGGGCCTGAGTTGATGTAAAACAGACCCTTTAACTGAGATGTTGTTAGTCTTCATTTATAGATGAGAATAGAAATGTAAAGTCACTCGCCCCAAATAGTCCAGTTTGGCAAAGCCAGGATTCTAAGTTTGCTTTTTCTGGCTCCAAACCCTGATTATTGTTTCTATTATTATTATTACTATTATTATTGGTTTTTTTTTTTTGTTTGTGTGTGTGGATTGAACCTAAAGGCATTCTAACTTTGAGCTACACCTCCAGCCTGATTTTATTTTGTATTTGGGAACAGTCTCGCTAGGTTGACGAGTCTCATTCCCTGTTAAGGATCTCAAACCTGTGATTCTCCTGTCGCACTCTGCCTCCCAAGTGGTGGGATTATAGGTGTGCACCACCACGCCTGGCTCAAACCTGATTATTATTTTACATTTTTTGAGCCATCAGAAATAAAGTGGGATCTTAAGTTGTGAGTTTTTGATCTAAGTCTTGCAGATGAGATTTGAGGAGTGGTCTTGGTCGAGATTTTTGTGTTGTATGTCTGTCTTTCTCTCTCTCTTTCCCTCTCTCTGTATATCTATATATATTTTATATGTGCTCTGGGAATTGAACCCAGGGGCATTCTACTCTGAGCTACACCCTCGGTGTAGAGACACAAGGCCAGCTTCAGCAACCTAGTAAGACCCTGTTTCAAAATAAAAAGGGCTGAGGTGTAGCCTGTAGGTAGGATGTCTCTGACTTCAAACCCTAGTATCACCTAGTATCCACCCCCAAACACCAGAAAAAAAAAACTCAACAAGCAAAATACAGTTGAAATGATTTGGAACTGTAAAATTAGAAGAGGAGAATGGGGTAGACCAAGAACGTAGATGGATAGTTCTTGAATACTTTGTAGCAGACTCCATGTGCATCCTGGATGTTTCCATTCTAACCAGTAATTGTAGTTGCCTGACAGTAAAAGAGAGGAAAAAAAACCCTCCCCATCTTAAATTGTCTGGGTGTGTGTGTGTGTGTGTGTGTGTGTGTGTGTGTGTATGAGTATATATATGTATATACTTTCCTCTTTAAGAAAATAGACTATCCAAAGTAAAACCTAGAGTGTTTTGTTTTGTTTTGTTTTGTTTTGTTGGTTTTTGTTGGCAGTGGTTTCCTGTGGATCGGACCCAGGGCTTTCTGCCTTTGAACTATCCCCCAGCCTTTTTACATTTTTTAAATTTTGAGATAGGGTTTTACTCAGTTGCTGAGGCTGGCTTAGAACCTGTAATCCTCCTTTCTTGGCCTCCCAAGTACTGAAATTACAGGTGTGTACCACCATGCTCCGCTTCTTTTTTTCTTTTTAAGGTTTTAAAATGATTTAAAAACTTAAGAGAAAACATTACTATGTATGTATGTATGTATGTATGTATGTATGTATGTATGTATTTGTTGTAGTACTGGGGATGGAACCCAGGGGCATTCTGCCTTCAACCTTCACCCTCAGCCCTATTTTATTATTCTTTATTTTGAAATAGGGTTTCACTAAGTTGTGGAGGGCCTCACTATGTAGCTGAGGTTGGCCTCAAACCTGTGATCCTCTTGTCTCAGCCTCCCAAGTGCTGGCATTACAAGCATGCACCACCACACCCAGCTAAAACATTACTATTTAGACAGTTTCATTTTTAGCAAATAATGACTCAGTGATACAGTAACATATTTATTTTCTTTTTAGAATTGTCACAACAACCTACAATCTTAACAGGATATTTCCCCCAAGACAAAAGTAATTTCCAACAGGCACAGGTGCCTCCACAAGCAGTAGGTATGTATATATAGTGAAATAAATCCTGGTTTGACCTGGTAAATGAAAACTCATTGTACCTTTCTCATTGCTATGAAGACAGTATTTTAGCACCAAACGAAATGTTTCAGTGGCTTCAAATTTGTTTAGGATATAGAGCCTAACTGGTAACATTTTATATTATTCTGACTGTATTTGAGTGACTAGTAGGTAGATGCTATGGGTGTCCCTAATACTTAGTGCCTTTTGAACACATGTTTTATTGTTGCCTCTTTCTGTTGTCAGTCAATGGTACTGTGCATCCAGTTAGTCTGCCCAGAGTCTAGGAGCATTGTCTTTTTCTGTTATTCATCCAACATCCTATTGATTAAAGATGAACAAGTTCTGATTTAAGAGTGGTCTTGTAGTCAGGCGTGGTGGCACACACTGTAATCCCAGTACATGAGAGTCTGAGACAGGAGTCTTGCAGGTTTAAGGCCAGCTTCAGCAACTTTGCGAGGACCTGAGCCCAGGGACGTTCTACCTCTGAGCTATACCCTCAGCCCTATCTTATTTTTATTCTGAAACAGGGTCTTGCTAGGTTGATGAAAGTCTCACTACTTGCTGAGGCTGTCCTTGCACCTGCGATCTGCCTGTTTCAGATTCCCAGAGTGGGATTACAAGTGTGCACCACCATGCTTGGCTATTTTAAACTATAAAGTAAAATAGGAATGAAGGTGTAGCTCATTGGCAGAATGCCTTTGAGTTTAATACCTAGTAAAACACACACACACACACACACACACACACACACACACACACACACACGAGTGGTTTTTTGTTTTGTTTTGTTTGGTACTGGGGTTCTTGGAAGCCCTTTACCTCCGGGCTATACTCCCAGACCTATTTTATACTTTTTGTTTGGAAACAGGGTCTCTTAAGCCAGCGCGGCTGACTTTGAACCTGGGCAATCCTCCTGTCTCTGCTTCCCAAGCAAGGGGATTACAAGCCTGCACCACCACACCTGGCCACATGAGTGGTTTTGCCATCTTATCTCCACATGTTGGCGTCTGGCAGTGCTTGGTGTGGTCTCCGCTCATGTGCCATATTTCACATAGATTTGCTGATGATTCTACCAGTGATTGCTTTTGGTCCGTGTTTACTTTCCTAACATACCATGTTCTAAAATTATATATTTATAGACTTCTGGTTTTCCTCATTTTAAGCTTAATGATATCTGTGAACACTATTTTATCCCCATTGTCTGAAACAATACCAAAAACATCAGGCACTCAGTGCGCACTGGGGAAGGAATGAGCGAATGAATTCTCAGGGAGTCACAGTGAGATGGTGTCATTAGTATCCCCGTTTTAGACATAAAGACACGGAAGCTTGTAAAGACTAAAAGCTTTGCCCTAGGTGTCACAGAAAGTAGTTAAATCATCCTGTACTTAAAATTTAATTGATTGTGTAGCTGAGATGATAAGGATGTCCAAGAGAATATCTGTTGATATCAAGTATTCAAATAAACTCAAGTAGGAAGGCCTATTATTAAAATGCTTTCATGAAAACGTTCATGAAAACTTACAGGTTGCCTAATAGCACAAGAAAGAACAGAACCTGTTAGGCTGTTAAAACACTTTATCTTTCCTTTCTGGAAAAGTCTTGCTGTACTTGCAAGGAGCTTTGTTCCTGAGGTAAGATGGTGTTTCTCTTGGCCAAGAGTGGGGTGACAGTGAGAGACACCTGAAGGGAGGAAGGAGGCCCAGGCTGGCGAGGTTGGGTGGAGGGAGCGGGTAGAAACAGCGAGGCCAGTGAGGAGCAGGGCACTGTTTCTGTGAGTGCCAGTGTGTCTGGATTGATGGATATATCTTGGTGTGTGTAGTATAAGCATCTCTACCTCTCACTAATTCTTTAGACCGTGAATCTTACTTTTATTTTAACAACTTTTAGAAGAAGCAACTGTGCTGTGTTTGGAATTTAATAATACTGTTATCTGCATTTAATGTTCTTTTCAAAGCATTTGGAAGAAAGCATATTTGCCATTTGGAATGGCTTTGTAATTGCTATTTTTCAGTGTTGCCATTTTAACTTGTATAATGTAAGATCTGTTAAAAATAATCTGAATGGGGTGGTTTAAAACTCTGTTGGTTTTTCAGATTTTTTAAATCTTGCTTGGACACAGATATTTGGTCTCCAACTTTCTGTTTTTCAGGTCATTTTCATAAAGGTTTAAACAGCTAATATCAGATAAGAGCTTAGAATGTGACTGTAGTGTATGGTTATTATAGCATTTAAAATGTCTGTAAATAAAGGTTTCCTTCAAATATCAGCTTCTTTTATGTTTGTTTGATTGCTTATTTGTGGTTCTTGGCATTGAACCCAGGGGCATTCTACCTCCAAGCTATACCCCCAGCCTTATTTTATTTTATTTTTTTTGAAGATTTAAAGAAGTTTATTAGAAAGATAGAAATACAGAAAATAGAAATACAGCCCCATGCCAAAGTGGCATGGGGGGGGTGACTAGAAATGAATACACCCTTATTTTATTTTTATTTTGAAACAGGGTCTCACTGAGTTGTGGAGGGCCTCACTAAGTATCTGAGGCTGTCCGTGAACCGTGATCCTCCGGTCTCAGCCTCCCAAATGCTGGGATTATCAGCGTGTGCCACCACCTGGCTCTCTTCTGATCTTCATTTTAAGGTGTTCCATTTAAGTCATGAAAAGAGAGCTCTGTTATTTATCCCGTGAGAGGACAGATCCGTACTTGACCTTGTTTGAGATATTTTAGGCTGCTGTAAGATGTAACCTTTGTTTTGGGACTCATTTTAGAGGCAGAGCCTCACTCTTTCCATACAAACCTGTCATCTCTTTGTTCTTTAACGTCTTACGTTGTGCCGTTCTGTTAACAGTAAACCAGACTGTGAAGTGTTTGAAGTTTTCTACATTTCCGTGGCTACCCTTGACTACGACAGACAGACACGTTCTCTCCTCTAATGAAAGGTACCGTGCCTGACGTGTTGAGGTTGCTTTTGTTTCTTGGTAGCCACGGAGTCTGATAGCTGTTTCTACATATTTTCAACTGAAAAGGAGATTAAGTGGCATCAAATGAGCATATGTGAGTGATCTTCAACATTTCAAAAAGGAAGGTTGACAATTCTCATTTGCCTTTAATCATTCTCCACATCTAGTTTTATTTCTGTGGTGGGAATCTTGAGTAGTCCTTGGGGATGGAAGTTATTTCTTATTGACCAGGTTCTCTGATTGGCCATTGGTTATATTCTTGATTAATTAAAAAATGGGGAAACTGAATATAAACACATTTTCTTAGTAGAATGTATTTCAAAGTATGGGCTCTTTATTGAGAAGGTTGGAGACCATTACTTTAATTCTACATAATGGCTATTAATTTTTTTAAAGTGGTACTATGGATTGAGCCCAGGGACATTCTGCCCCCCGCACCCCTCTTGTTTTAAAATTTAGTCTCACTAAGTCCACAGGGCCTCACTAAGTTGCTGAGACTGGCTGTGAACCTGTAATCTTCCTGACTCATCCTCGTATGTACTGGGATTACAAGTGTGCACCACCACACCTGGTTTATTTTTTGTTACTCCAAAAAAAATAGATGGCAAATATATAAAAGTCTGCAGCATTTTAATGTCTAGATTAATTTGGTGCACTTTCACTGAATGCCACAAAAATAAGTTGTCTTCCTTCTATGGTAATGAATCTGGAAAATAAGAGAAACAGTAAGAGCTGGGGCTGGAGACATGTGGATGCTACTGCGGGACCTTTGAGGGTGGCACTGCAAAGTTAATTCTTTTGGCACAAAATACTCAAGAGGGAGAGTGGACCGAGGAGAGGGTGGGTCATGATCGATCAGCTCTGAATCTGTCTAAAGAAGAAGTGAGCTTCTGGTGCTCACTGTTGCATAGTAGACTAGATGTGGCCCAGAAGCTTGGTTTCTTGAGGTGAAAGTTGAATCATGGCTATGTCTCCATGTAGGCAGAAGTTGGGGAGTGTTCTCTGTATGGGATAAGAGGAGAAGTCTGTCCTGTTGCATTGAGAGTAGAGAAGATCACTAAGGAATTAATTCTAGAATCCATTTCTATACTTTCTAGCATTTTTTCTTCTTCTTTTAATTTTTTTTTTTTTTTTTTTTTAAGTTCTGGGGATTGATCTCGGGAGCACTCTACACGCATCCCAGACCCTATTTTGAGAGCCTCACTAAGTGGCCCAGGCTGGCCTCCAGTTTCCCTCAGCCTCCTAGACCACTGCATTACACACAGGCCTAGTTTGCTTAGGTTTCATTGAGTCCTGTGACTTCACTGGTCTCATTTTGTTGCATCATGGTAGTCTCTGGGAGTAAAATCGTTACCAAGGTGAAGTTCCCGCTCTTGAGGAGGGCGCTGTGGAGAATACAAAGTCAACAGCAATGATGGTATCGCGAAATACAGGCACGCTAAAGAAATACCTCCTCAGAGTTGCTTATTGACGACAGGAGAGAGCGAGGAAGGTTTTCCAGGTGAAGAGCCGCGTTAGTTGCGACCTTAAGGATTATCGATGAACATTTTTTAAAATTACTACCGTATTTTTTAGCTCTTTAAGAAGCAATAACCACACCGTGATATGGAACACTTGTGAACTCTTGAAGGATGTCATCATGCAAGATTTTCCTGCTGAGATTTTCCTTCAAAGGCCAAAAATTGTCCGGGTGAGCACCTTCTATAATTGTTTTGGATTTTGAAACAGTGAACGTTTTGTAGTAGAATTTGCAGACAATGAGTCCTTGGGAAGGGAATTGGTAATAATGTATTAAAAAGGTATGATTATTATGTTTTTGGTACTGAGAATTGAACCTAGAGGTATTCTACCTCTGAGCTCCACCTCCCTGCCCTTTTAACTTTTTAATTTTGAGACAGCGTCTTGCTAAGTTGGTGAGGCTGTCTTTGAACCTGCTATCCTTCTGTCTCTGCCTCCCAAGTACTGGGCCTATAGGCATGCACCACCATGCCCTGCTTATTTTACTATTTAAACCATTCATTCTTGGACTTCTTGGGATAGTTATAGTTTTTCAAAAAGGTAGAGGTCTCATCTGGCACCCACAGTCCAGTTCAGCTCCCTTGCGTTATTATTTATGGATCACCTGAAGGGGAAGAAAATCTTTGGAAATTCAAGTTGAGCAGCAGTGACCTTTAACAGTGAGAATAGTATAACTCTTTTGAGTGTCTAAAATGTTTATGGTATAATGCTAGATGCTGGAGCAGTACATGAGCAGAGAGGAATATTGATGAGTTCTTTCCTTTGGTCCCTCGCTTTTCTAGTATAGAGATTAATTGACTGATGGCTCCGGGTGGGGGACTGTGTCATATTCACAGCATTAGTACCCAGGACTCTCCCTCCACGCTCATGGGGCTGCCATGGAGTTCAGTGAATGGCAGCTATTGATCCGTACTATCACAACTGCTAAATGATCACAGAGAAAGAGTTTTTCATTGACAGGACGTGGAAAAATGATTCAGATGAAAGCCCCTTTTTTGGTGGTACTGGGGATTGAATCCAAGGGCTTTCCACCTATGAGCTACATCCCCAGCCTCTGTTTTATTTTTTATTTTGAAACAGGGTCTCACTAAGCTGAGGGCCTTGCTAAGGTGCTAAGGCTGGCCTTGAATCCGCAGTCTTCTTGTCTCAGCCTCCCAAGTACTAGGATTACAGGTACTCACATCCCCGGCTGGACTTGCTGTGATTTTTCAATTAGCAATATTGTGCCTCGGATAAATGCCATTGGTTATGATACTGCTATTATGAAAAACTGATTTTTTAAAAGCATTGTGTGTAAACTGGGCATTGTGGTGGATTCTTATAATCTCAGCTACTCAGGAGGCAGAAGGATCACAAGTTCTAGGCCAGCCTTGGGTAAAAGATCCTGTCTAATAATAACTTAAAAAATTAAGAAAAAAAAGGGCAAGAGTTGTAGCTCAGTGTTAGGGTGCTTACATAGCGTGTGCAGGGCCCTGGGTTCTGCAAGGTACCGGGAAAAACGCTTCTGTGTAACGTGAAGTCCTGAATGGTGAATATTTCTCATCTGTTTTTTTCTTAGAATTGGTACTAAATGAAAAGATTTTAGAAATAAGAGTTTTACTATTCTGTTTAAATTTTAATACTATATTTTGATCTTTTTGCTAAGTCATCTCTCCCATGTCTGGTTTCTGTGTCCTATAACTTTGCCACTTATTTTATTCCCTTCAATCTTCCTCTTGGCTCCCTCAAGCCCCACGTGCTCTTATCACTCACGGCTCCTCTTCCTTTCAGAGCCTCTTGTCTCTTTTGAAACTGGCCTGCGTAGGGGACGGAAAGCATCGCCTGGCATTGCAGTCAGTGTCCTGCTTGCAGCAGCTGTGCAGATATTTAAGGAACAGACTTAACTTTCACCGAGATCCACACTTTTTCTCAAATAAACAAGGTATTTGTTTTATTCATTCATTAGATGCTGGTGTTATTTACAGGTTATTCTGAGAACTGCCCATCACACTTACTTTAGGGTTCATGTGTATACATTTTCACAGCATGTATTCCCACTCCTAAGTGTAAGCTAATCTTGAATAGAAGCTGAGTGAATAATAGAACCGTCATGAGCTCATACTCTTTTTTTTTTTTTCTCTCCCCGTCATACTAGGGATTGAATCTAGGGGTGTTCTACCTCTCAGCTACACTCCTAGCCGTATTTTACCTTATGTTATTTTATAATTTATTTTATTTGACAGAGTATCACTAAGTCAACAAGGGTGTTGCTGAGTTGCTGAGGCTAGCCTTGAACCTGCAGTTCTTGTCTCTTGTCTCAGCTTCCCCGGTACTGGAATTACAGGCGTGTGCCACCACACTTGGCCTTTTTTTTTTGGAGACATTTGCAAATTGTTTTTTTTTTCCTCTAGACACAGAGTATTGTTGGGTTTTAGGGACAAGGATCCTGAGTATGGCCATTCATGGAGGACTTTGTGCATGGTAGAAAGTTAGGAATTGTGCTAATAAATTTCTTGGTTTAAAAAACACTGACTTGTATTCTGTCAAAACCACTTTTATGCAACTTGTGATGTCCTTAGAGTATAAGGAGCCAGCGATGTCAGACTTTTCAGGTAAAAAGTGCCACCTAATGGCCGAGCAGAGGAGAGCGGCCTTTGTAAAACAGACCGTGGTTTCTGTGTCCTTGCGCAATATGCCTGGAAACTTGAATATTAATTACAGCCATTTGTCATCATGTCTCACAGTTCATATCTGTTTTGCTGGGAGTTTCACTGATCCTATGCCCCTTGAATATTTATGCTTTACGTTGGCTTGATTACAGATTTGGAGTGCGTGGGGTCCCCTCATTAACTTTCCTGAGGTACTGCGCTCTGTACATCACTGATAACAGAGCTTCTGAGTACCCCGCACCTCAGCAGAAAAGGAGTTTTCATATTGACAGAAATAGCTGATGTCTCCGAAGATTTATTCATGCGTTGAATATTTATTTATGACCTACTGTATTCCTGCTGATATCTAGCCTCTGGGAAGGTGTAACACGGATTGAGTAAAGCCCCATTCTTTATGAACTTGTATTTTAGACAATTGTGGAAAGACAGAAAAGTCAGGTTTGTTTCAGATAAGGAGAAGTTTTCTAAGGAAGAAAAAGGAAAAGAACAAAGAGTGATGTGTCAGGACAGGGCCAGGATACAGAACTTTTCTTGGACAGGATGGCAGGGAGGGCCTTTGATGAGGCGACTGAAGGGCGACAGGGACCCTCCACTTGGGGGCTGTAAGGAGAGCACTCAGGGAAGGCCAGGGCCGCAGGCAGCAAGGTCTGCGTGAGTGGAGAGCGGCAGACTGGGGCGGCAAGGAATGGGTGAGATCAGAGACCTACTTGGGGCCAGAGTCCGTGGGGAGATGTAGGTCTTAGTAAAGATTTTATATTTTCTTTGAGTATAATAAGAAGCTCTTAGGGTTACTTTTTGCCTTACCCTAGACAGAACCACTATAATCATTAAGTAATAATTCCCCATTTTCCCTTTCCCTAAGTCCCCTGGTAATCTCTAGTCTACGTTTTCTCTCTGATTTATTTTGCTTACACTGTTTTACCCACATTGTAACTTGTATCAGAATTTTATTTCTTTTATGGCTGAATAATATTTCATTGTACATAATGCCACATTTTATTTATTTATTCTTGTATCTACCTTGTGGTATTATGAATAGTGCTTCAGTAGATATTGGCGTACAAAAATCTGAGTCCTTTTTTTTTTTTTTATTTTTTGGAACTAGCGATTTAACCCAGAGGCATTCTACCTCTGAGACATAGATCTGGCCCTTTTTATTTTGAACCAAGGCCTCACTATGTTGCTGGGGTTCTTGCTAAGCTGGTAAGACTGACCTTGAACCTGTGATCCTCCTGTCTCAGTCTCACCTTACAGGTGAGGCCCACTGAGCCCAGCTTTGAGTTCTTTTGAGTATTTATCCAGAAGTGATATTGCTGGGTCATGTGGTAGTTCTTGTTAGCTTTTTGAAGAACTATCAAATGGCTTTTCATAGCAGCTGCCCAGCTTTGCATTCTACCAGAAAAGCAGGAGGCAGCCAACGTAGAGCTCTTCTTCACTTACACTTGCTATGTTCTTACCATAACCATTTTAGTAGGTGTGAAGTGGTATGTCACCGTGGTTTTGATTTGGGTTTTCCTAAAGACTAATGATTAATGACTAATGATTCCCTAGTGACTTTTCACATGCTTTTTATCCGTTTGCTTATCTTCCTTGGAGAAGTATTTATTAGTCTTTTGCACAATTCTCAACTGGGTTTTCTCTTTACTGCTGAGTTTTAGGAGTTGTTTATATGGTCTGAATCTTAAACCCTTATGACATGTAAGATATGCATGCATATTTTCCCATTGTATGCATTTGTCTTTACACTTTCTTGATAATATCCTTTGATGCATCAGCGTTTTAATTTTGATGAAGTTAAATGTATTTAATTTTGCTTGGTTGGTTGTGTTTCTGACTACATATCTAAGAATCCATTTCCAAATCCAGGGTCAGGAAAAGTTCATTTATTTTCTGTTTAAGATTATAGATTTTATATGTAGATTATTGACATATTTAAATGTCATTTTTGCATATGGTTTGAGGTAGGGATTCTTGGAGGATTTTTTTTTTTTAAAGGTTTATTTAGAAAAGTGGGGAGTATAGCTTCAAAAAGGCTGCGGTAAAGAGGTAAGTTCCCGAGAAAGGGTCTGGAATGGTCTGTTTCCAGAAGTGGAAAAAGGCTCTTGGAGAGTTTTAAGCCGGGATGTGTATGATCAAGACTTCTCCTTTGTGCTCTCTAATGTGAGTGACTACCACTGGCTGGAAGAGTCCATATAACCAGGTCAGTTAGATTAAAAACCTCTAATTGCCAAGGGATTCCTTTCAGAAAAGGTTGATCTTTACTTTTGTTTTTATGCCCATAGAGGCATTTCTACTGTCCTAATTTTGTTAAAATTTTTAAATTTTTTTGTTGGTGCATTGTAGTCATACATCTTAATGGGAAAAAAAGACTTGTGTAGACACACATGCACACATCACCCGGTTAGCCCTTACCCGATCCCCATCCCATTCCCTCCCCAACCCTTCCCAGGCTTGGCTTAGTGATTGACATGTTTGTTTAAGTACATCATGTGCTTTAGAGAGTTTCCCTCTTCCCCCTCCCATCCCCTCAGTTAGGTCACCTTATTTGCTCCTCTATGGGGTCTCCTTCTTCATCTAGAGTTCCTCCTGTTCCCCATTTCTCCCTAGCTTTCGCATATTAGGGAAAGCATCTGCCTTCTTATTTTTTGTGACTAGCTTCACTAAGCATAATGACCTCCAGTTCCATCCACTTCCCTGTAAATGAGGTAGTTGTGTTTTCTTACAGCTGAGTAAAATTCCATTGTGTGCGTACCCCACAGTTTTGCAGTCCACCCTTCTGTTGATGGGCGTTCCGTAGTTTGGCAGTGGTGCACTGTGCAGCTGTGGAAGAGTGACATAACTACACTATCAGAAGTCTGTTTCTACTGAGGGTAATTTTATTTTTAAATTTATTTTCCTAGACACAATTTCCCAAAATTCTTCCTTGTCTTATTGTCATGAAGCAAGAGGTACTCATCATTCTCAGAATCCATCTCCGGGAAGCAGCAGCCCTCGGCCTTCTGTGGTTGGGCGCACAGGCCAGCGACCCAGAGGAGATGGCCAGGACTGGGATGCGGTGTCTTCCAGGTGACTGGTGCTGTGCCTGTGGAAGTTGAGAGAGTTTAGTTAATGCGTGTGCTTTGATTTCACAGGAAGAGGATGATTATTCTTTGTCTTCTTTTTTGAAACTTGTATAGGCTTGTATGAAGCCACTGGCTTTATGTATATATATCTTTATATATATATATCTATCTATAAATATATCTATTTATATATTTATATGTATAAATATATATATATATATTTACTGTGATCCACTGCAACGTAATAAAATACTATATTGTAACTTTGCATGGAATGTACAAACATATGCTCTTGTTGTAATTGTGTGTGTATATGGGTGTGATTGTGTGTGTGTGTGTGTGTGTGTGTGTGTGTGTGTGTGCGCGTGCACGTGCCCACCTAAACAATGTGTTAAATAGCGTGCTCACGAAATGGTACCTGGAATCTATTCTGTGTTTTACACTTTAAACTATATTTTCTATTTCTATTCTATTTCTTCCTTTTTCCTTCAAAAATGAAAGAGCAGGGCGTGGTTGCACATACCTATAATCACACCTACTGGGGGAGCTGGGGCAAGAGGATTGCAAGAAGATTGCAAGTTCTAGGCCAGCATCAGCATCCCAGTGAGATTCTGTCTTAAAATAAAAAAATAAAGGTTGGGGATGAGCTCAGTGGTAGAGTCCTCTGGGTTCAATCCTTGTATTGAAAGGAAAAAAATGGTGGTTCTGCTCTAAGTTGTTTTTTTTATCAGCTATGAGTAGAATCAGATCTAGTTAAAAAGCATGACCTTAAATGACAGACTCATATTTGATATTTTTAAACAGTTTTATAAGTCTGATCATCATTGAATGCATTAGTGTTTACTAAAAGAATGATTGGAAAATGCTTTTATTAAAAAGGAGTCTTAAAAGTTCTGCTATTTATGGTATCTTGCTTGTTTATATAAATAGACTTTTTCTATATCAAATTTTCCTAAAGGGGTAGGCATGTTGTTTGTATGTTGCCTTATGTTAGGCTCCACACATCTTAAAAACATTAGTCTGAGCCGGGCGTGGTGGCGCACGCTTGTAATCCCAGCATTTGGGAGGCTGAGACTGGGGGATCGCGGTTTGAGGACAGCCTCAGCTACTTAGGCCCTTGGCAACTCAGTGAGACCCTGTTTCAAAATAAAGAATAAAAAATACGTCTGGTGTATATACCATCTCCAGAGTATCCTTGTGTCTCTTTGTTTTTAATGAATTTTAAGTACATGATTCAATATTATTGATTCAGATTCATCATATTTAAAGTGACTTGTAAGCTGGGCATGGTGGTGTACACCTGTCATACCAGTGCTTGGGAGGCTGAGATAGGAGGATCACAGGTTTGAGGACAGCATCAGCAAGTAGTGAGGCTCTCATCAACCTATGGAGACCCTGTTTCAAAATAAAAATAAAATAGGGCTGTGTGTATAGATTGGAGGTGGGATATCCTAGAGTTCAATCCCTAGTATGAATAAATAAATAAAGTGATTTATAATATTAAGTATTAATGAAAAAGTGGGAAGGTGAGCAATCTTATACACCATGAATGTATAAATTGGCACACTTTGGAGTGTTGTGAGTACCTGTTAAAGCTAGAAGTGTGTGCTGCTTATGACACACAAAGCCTATTTTTAGTATTTTATTTTTACAGTACTAGGGATTGAATCCAGGGGTATTCTACCCCCCAGCTACACCCCCAGCTCGCTTTTTAATTCTTTACTTTGAAACGGGGTCTGGATAAGTGGTTGGGGGCCTCACTAAGTAGCTGAGGCTGGTCCTGAACCTGTGACCCTCCTGTCTCAGCTTCCCGAGTACTGGAATTACAAGCGTGCCCTGCCACACCCGGCTGTTAGTTTTCTTTTCTAGTCAAATACTTGTACATTTGCAGAAGAAGTCATTTTGTGGATGTTTATCACTTAAACATTGAATAGTACAATGTTAGAATATTTAAAACACCATCAATAGAGGAAATGTCTAAAAATGTGGTATATTTACATTGAAATATTTGTAGCAATTAAGAGGAATTAACTCATTCTGTACATGTTTACCTGGATAGATTTAAAACATATATATTTTTTTCTTTTTTTAATTTTTTATTGGTGCATTGTATTTATACTTGAAAACGTGTATTGTTAAGTGAAACAAGGAACATTAATGTTAGTACAGTGTAATATAATTTATATAAAATATACATACTGGTAAAAAAAAAATACGTCTGGGAGTGCAGCTTGGATGTAGAATGCGCCTGGGTTCCATCCCTAGTACCACAAAAAACAGTAACAAAAAAAAATTAGTCTTTTAGTGTTATTCTAAAAAAAAATGTTCATGAAGACGAACACGTATCTTCTGGTGTGATTGTTTCCTTGTGATAAGCTGCTACTTCTGCACGCTGACAGATCAGGCTTGCTTCTGCATATGGAGTTAGGCCGCATGTTTTACACACGTGGTCTCCCTTGGTCATCTTAATAACATAATTATTATCATAATTTTACTGAAAAACCTGCATTTTGAGGGAGGCAGAAAGCACTCTATTTAGTCGGTAAAGAGCAGAGCTAGCGTCGCATCACAGGGTGGGAGAACCTGTGCTTTTAGTCCTTATTTTGGAGTTTTGTTTTTTATTTTTGGTGATTGAGCCCTTGGGTGCTCTCTCACCGAGCTACCCACCAGCTCTTTACTTTTTATTCTGAAACAGGGTCTCGCTAAGTTATTGAGTGCTGGCCTTGAACGGTCCTTCCATCGACCACACTTGGCTTCATCCTTATTTTGCAGTTGTTTGGCCATTCATGATTTTCCTCTTTCCCCTTACGAATGCACTCCTGCCCCGTTCCTCACTATCATCCATGATGGTAAGTTTGCATTCTCGAGTGAACAACTTCCCCATGGGGTCTTTTATAACTTCAGAGAAGCCTGGGCCACTCCCATATCTTGGGTGCTTAGACTCTTAAAATCGAAGAAATGGAAAACAGGGTATACTATTTGGGGAGTTTAAAATATCCAATAGTACTTACATACCTTCATGATTTAACTTCATTTGTGGATAACATCAAAAGTCAGAAATTTGAGGACCCGTGGAAAAGACTTTTTAATAAAGAAAATGAAGGAACATGAGATTTTCATTTTTTTGGATGCATTTTCAAAATCTTTATGTGATGTTGAATGTACTAAATAAAGTAATCCAGTTCCCATCATGTTTTTCTGGGAACATTCTCTAGTTGGTAACATTGGCTTATATAGAACATTTGGTGAAAATCACAGAAAAATCTAAGAACTATACAAAATATGTAATTTTGGCTTTGCAAGCTGATTACGTAAGAACTTTTCTGTAAATCTACTTGTTTTCTTTTAGAAACGAAGGATCGTGAGTGCTAATGTTGATTGTTACCACAGCAAAGTCGACATGTCTCAAGATCAGCAATTTGAAAAGCAAGGCACAAACGCAGTTTTGGCTTCGTGTACAGTTTTTAATTTTGTGGTGCTGGGGGTTGAACCCAGAGCCGTGCACTTTCCAGGTTGCCATATTTAAGGCCTATGATTTGTTTATTTTATAGTGGAAGTAGCAGTCATGCTCCTGTGAACTCGAGGGTATCCATCCATTCACCTTTGGATATGGGGCACATAGATCTGCCAGAGCTGGAAACGGAAGACACGTTGGAGCTGCGATTCCAGCAGCTCAGCCTTCCCCAGTTCTGTGTCTCCATCCTGGAGTCAGCGGTTCCTCTCTTAAGAACAGGTTAGCTGTTTTGAAATCCTGGTTCTTAAGCAATTTATGTCTGTTTGATATTTTTTTTCCAGAACTTTTCTTTTTTTCTCTCTTCTGTGTTAGGACTTTTAGAACCTATTTTTTACTTATTTGGGGAGATGCAATTTAAGGCTTTAATAAGGTCTCTTTTTGAAAAGCTTTTATTAGTGCATAATTGTTTATCACCGCGAGACTCAAAGCGCTACAGATGTACCTGGCGTGACGCTTAGCTTGCGTCCTTCTCCACCACCACTCCTCTCCCTCCCGGGCGTGGTGGCGAGGGTGGGAGCAGTAGCTCTTGTGTTGCCCTGGCATTGTTTGAGCTGTTCCCTTTTTCATTCCTCCTTTCCCTTTCCCCACTTTACTCGCCCCCATTCTGTTCCACTCTTCTACTGGTAATAAGATCTCATTTTTTAAATAACTGTGGATGGCATGGAGTGCTACCCAGATGTAATATCCCTTTCCATTTATGATTTTTTTTTTTGTGTGTGTGATGCTGGGGATTGAACCCAGGGGCATTCTACCTTTGAGCTGCACTCCCAGCCCCATTTTTTATTTTTTATTCTTTATTTGGAAACAGATTCTTACTAAGTTGCGGAGCTCCTCACTAATCAGCTGAGGCTGGCTGCCCACCCGGATCCTTCTGTCTCAGCCTCCCAAGTACTGGGATTACAAGCTTGTGCCACCACGCCCAGCTCTATTTATGAAATTTTAATTGGCACAGGTTTCCACTCAGTATTGCTGTTTTGTTTTTCTTTTTCTATTTTTTTATCCTAAACCTCATTTTATTTTTTTTCTGTTTGAATATTCTTTTTTAAATTTTATTTATTTATTTTTATTTATTATTATTATTATTATTATTATTTTTGATGGTACGGGGGTTCCTGGAAACCCTTCTACCTCCGGGCTACACTCCCAGACCGATTTTATAGTTTTTATTTGGAAACAGGGTCTCTTAAGCCAGTGCTGCTGGCTCTGAACCTGCGCGATCCTCCTGTCTCCGCCTCCCAAGCGCGGGGATTACAAGCGTGCGTCACCACGCCTGGCCTTTTTTAAAAAAATTTTTTATAAGTGGAACGTATTGAAAGTGGTGTACATTTAGATTGTGCTTCACGCCCTTCCTCCTCCATTTCCCTTCCCCCCTCCCAATAGAGAGTGTCCAGGTTAACCATGTTGTATTTATGCTATTACACGTATTCTTATGTAGCTCCTGCATTGAACAACCTCAGCTTTCTTCCTCTCCTATCCTTCTATTCAAGCTTTGCTGAGATTTCCCCTCCATCATCTGGAGTCCCTCTGGTATTACCACTACTCCCTAGCTTGGGCATATTAGAGAAAACATATGTCCCTTCTCTTTCTGTTTTGTTTTTCTTAGTAGTACTAGGGATTGAACCCAGGGAGGTCTTCCTCTGAGCTACACACTCAACCCTTTTTATTATTTTGTTTTGAAATAGTGTCTCGCTAGTTTGCTGAGAATCTCCCTATGTTGCTAAGGCTGTTCTTGAACCTTGATCCTCCCGACTCAGCTCCCGAGTCCTGGGATTAAAGGCTTGCGCCACCACTTTGGCCTTGCGATCCTCTGTCTCAGCCTCGCAATACTAGCATTAGAGGTGTACACCACTGCTCCTGGGAGAGTTTTTTTTAATGGAGAACCATATACTCTTAATTCTCACCGAGTGAGTAAGTGCTTCCAGGAGTTGTGAATACATACTGATTTATACATTAATAATGGGAAATGAAGGAATATCTGAACTTTGGGATCACGAAGTGTTTTTGTTTATCTGTCTGGTATGCTAGGGAGAACGGTTTTAAACCTAATGCTTTTGCATTTAACCTTTTGTTAATTTGTTGTAAAAAGTCAGATTGATAATTAAAAGGCTATTATCTTGGTACATAGGTTTTTTAAATGTTCCCTTGCCCTTTTGTGGTAAATTATTGCATACTTTGTAAGTTCAGGATCATAAGAGATTTCTAGGAGAACTTGTTCCAGCTGTTTTAATGAAAAAATTAATGCAGATCCTTATGATCTGGTATTTTGTTTTACTTTTATTCACTAGAAATTAATTGTTCGGATGTGGGATAAGAAAGTCTCACTTGGAAATTCACCTCATATATGATTATGGAAAGTGGGATTTCTCTGTTTTTCTGACTTGGTGAAGAAAGGAGGTGTTCTTTCTGTGGGGTGTTTTCTTTTTTTTTTTTTTCTTGCGGGTCTGGGGATGGAACCCAGGGGCATTTGACCTCCGAGCTACACCCCCTGCCCTATATTTTGTTCTTTATTTTGAAACCGGGTCTCACTGAGTTGCAGAAGGCCTCACTAAGTAGCTGAGGCTGTCCGCGAACCGCGATCCTCTGGTCTCAGCCTCCCGAATGCTGGGATGACAAGCGTGCGCCACCGCGCCCGGCTGGTGTGTGTTTTCCTTGGGTTTTTTTTTTTTTTTTTTTAGTTGAGGATGGGTACAGATGAAATTTCTTGAAGTTTCTTCAGCAAATTCCAGTGTGGATATTTATTTCTTTTCTTGCCTCAGCTCAAAATTAGCTTCTCGGGCAACTGCTGGTTGGAAACATAGTACTCTGTGACAGAGCTTAGGCCTGCTAGTACTCAACTGAAGTTACTGGAATGCATTTTCTGAACTTGCTTGGTGCTTTATCATGTGTTATAGCTAACATGGATGTTCTTTGAACTTCAGAAGTTATCTCACAGTATTGTTAATTAAATTATTGTTAGTCTCTTTTTATCTTTCTCACTTATGAACACATTTGGTTCACTATAGTGAAAAATTATTATGATTAGAACAGAAATCTTTAACGGAGGCTGTTGATTGTGACTTCCCTATTAATCTCTGTTAATTTCTAAAAAAATTAGAGAGGGAGAATGAGAGATTTGGGGCCATGACTAACCTAGAGTATTCAACTGATATTTTGAAAATCAAATAACATTTTCCCCTTAACTTTCTTCTATTTATATTACTAGGTAGCAGACAGATCATAATAAGAGTTTTGGAATTGCTTGCAGAGAATGTGATACTTCTTGGTGAAGCCATTTCAGCTGATATCTGGGATGACAGCAGCCTTTTTGCTATAGATATGGTGAGAATCCTTGTTTCTTTGGGATTGGGTAATCGTTTTTATTTAATTTTTGTTCTTTTAATCTGGTTACCTCATTAGTGTGTGTGTGTGTGTGTGTGTGTGTGTGTGTGTGTGTGTGTGTGTGTGTGCAGATTCTTGAGTTTGAATCCAAGGGTGTTATACTTCTGGGCTATACCCCAGCCCTCTTTTATTTTTTACTTTGAAGCAAATTATCCATCCCTGTGTTGCTGATGGCTTCTCTAAGTTGCTGAGACTGGTCTCACTGGAACCTGCAACCCACTTGTCTCAGCCCCAGTTACCAGGATTGCAGGAGTGGATCACCACGCTGGGCTTTACTAGTCTTCAAAAGCTCTTTTTCTTTCTGACACCATGTACACCAAGCTTATTTGTATACAATTCAGACCAGGTCATTTCCCCAGAGGTTCTGCTTATTTTTAAGGGGAAAAGATCTGTCAAGGCCAGTAACAAGCCTGGGATGTTTATAGCTACTGCAATATCATTCTTCTCTACCAGTAAAGAACTGGGAAATATGTAATTTAAAAAGTCATGAGTTCATATGACTGTTTCTCTGATTTTAAATTTGCATTTTGTGTGCTTTTGCTT
Source organism: Muscardinus avellanarius (assembly GCF_963383645.1). Taxonomy (NCBI): domain Eukaryota; kingdom Metazoa; phylum Chordata; class Mammalia; order Rodentia; family Gliridae; genus Muscardinus; species Muscardinus avellanarius. Next base: position 7,425,627 of record NC_137803.1, read on the forward strand.
GTAAAATTATATCCTAGTAATATAAAAATGGTTGCTTAATAGTTTTGACCTTTAGCATACATAAAATTGTTTCACAATAGCAATATTAATATTACTATGAGCAACTGTAATAAAGCTCAAATTTCCCAGCCTTTCTTTTTGACCTAGACTAAGTCTCAGAATTGATAGTCAAAGTGTTGTACCTTAATGCCACTTGAGAGGATTATTTGTTAGAGTGTTGACCTGCTGTTAGGGTTGTTTCATTTTGTTTCTATTTTGGGGAAGTGTTTTCTGTTCATAAAAATATAGTTCAATGATTTCTGCCTGTCACCCTGTATTTAAGACATTTTCCGTATCGATAGCCATTTCAATTTTATTTTCTGATTTAATCTTTTTTTTTTTTTTGGTGGAACTAGGGATTGAACATGGGGATATTCTGCCTTTGTGCTATGCCATCAGCCCTATTTTATTTTTTATTTTTCAACAGGGTCTCACTGGGTTGCAGAGGGCCTTGCTAAGTTGCTGGGGCTGGCCGCAAAACTTGCAGTCCTCCTGTATCAGCTTCCCCAGAACTAGGATTATAGGCATGTGCACCACTTTTGGCTCCTGTGTATACTTTCTGTTTTTATATGTTTCTTTGCAAATATAAGGAAAATAGAAGTTAGGTTACCTACTTCCTATATCTTATACAACAAAATATTAAGTGTATTTGCTTTTGTAACTTAAAAATACATCATGGAGCCAGCACTGTGGCATATGCCTATACTCCCAGGGCTTGGGGGGCTGAGACAGGACGATTGTGGGTTCAAGACTAGCCTCAGCAACTTATTTCAAAATAAAAAAGGCTGGGGTTATATCTTGGAAGTGGGATACCCTTGGGTTCAGTCCTTAGTACCAGAACAACCTCCATCCCCCCAAAACAGACAGACAAGCAAACCATCATGGGTACGTGGAAGAGCAGGTGTGGAGACAACTCTGTATCTGTATGTGGAGAGCCCTTGCTGTTGTGTTTCGCTGTCTGTCTGTTCACAGTCTCCTAGTGACGGACGTACGTGCCATGTTAATTTTGTGTGATACATAATGTGTTTATGTAATTTCACTTTTGTACAAGTGCGTCTCTACAGCAGAGCTGTCTGTGAGATTGCTCTTTTGAAAAGCACAGGCTTCCAGCTGCAGGTGTGGCTGCCTCCCCTATGGCGGTGCCATTCATTCACCTTCCACGGTGTTAGTGTGTGTCCTCGCCCACGGCCCCCGCCATGGAGGGGGAAGTCAGCCTTCAGATTTCGCCATTGTGATAAATGAGATATTCTATGTCAGTAGAGTATTTGCGTTTCTCTGTGAGTAAAGGTGAGTGTGGTTTTGGCAATTTCGAGAGTCCTTGATTCTTTTTCTTCTGTATACTATTCAGGACTTTATCCATTTTCTCTTGAGTCACTGATTTCTTTTTTCTTTTTCTTGGTTTCTAAGAGCACTTTATATATTAGGACATTAACAGTTTAAAACAATTGCACATTGTTGTTCCTATTTATTTTGTGGTAGTGATGTTGATAGGCTTTTTTTTAAAGTGTTCTTTACTAATAATACTTTTTCTCTCTCTGTAACATCTTTATTTGTTCATTTTTATGTACTTATTCCTAAATATTTAATTTTCTTTTTGTGTGGTACTGGGAATTGAACCCAAAGACATTCTACCACTGAGCTACAACAGTTCTGCTAAGTCGCTAAGGGTTTTGCAAAGTTGCTGAGGTTGGCTGCAGACCTGTGGTCTTCCTGCCTTAGCCGCACAACTACTGGGATTACAGTATGTGCTAACTCACCTAGCTTTTTCTTTTTTAATACCATTGTGAGCAATTTTTAAATAATTTTTTTGATTATTCATTTTAATATGTAGAAATATAATTGTATTTTGTATATTGACCTCATTCTTTGGCTGAGGTTATTAATTCTGGTAGTTTTTATTTGTTTTGGTGGATTCCTTAGAACTTTCTAACTATAGAATCATGTTATGTGTGAATAAAAATAGTTTAGAATTATCCATGAGTAAAGACAGCTTTACTTTTTCTACCCAATATGGATGCTCTGTCAATTGGTCTGTTACCTCGTTGCCCTGGTTAGAACCTGTGCACAGTGTGGGTAGGTGTGACGAAAGCCTCGTTCCTAATCTTAGAGGGGAGGTATCTAGTCTTTAACACAAAATATGACATTAGCTCTAATACTTTGAAGATTCCTGTGTAAAGTTGACTTGATGACTGGTTTATTGAGTGTTTTTAACATGAATTAATGTTGGATTTTGTCATAGAGCTTTCTGTGTCTGCTGAGATGTCTAGTTTTTGAATAACAGAAGTTTTTAATTTTGATGGGTTCCAGTTTCTTGGTTTTTCTTTTATGGATTTTACTATGGATGTGGTATGTGTGAGGTGTTTGCCTAACCCGGGCTACAAAGATTATTTCATATGTTTTCTTTTAGAAGTATTTTTTTTAGGTTTTATATCTATTTTATGATTATTTCCGAGTCACTTGTAACTCAAAAGTTATGTAAGGCTGATCTGTAAGTTTCAGGGACTTCAGTGTACGGTTGGATGCAGTGTAAATTCTGGATCACTAAGAATAGCCATTCATGCTGAGATCAGAGGAGGCCTTGTTCTCTGCTGCCCCCCCCCCCCCAGCAGGGATGATAATGTTGGAAAGTATGGCATTATATTTTTATATTTTATGCAATTTTTTTTTCAAGAAAAGTTGGATAGGTATACTGCTCAGCATTCTCACTTCTATGACCCAAAACAACTGACTGCACAACTTAGAGGAAAGAAGATTTATTTGTTCATAGTTCTGGAGGTTTTAGAGGGTCAGTTCTTGTTAGGTTGGGTGTGCAGAGTTCAGGGCATGGCAGCAGAAAGAGGGTCTTCTCTTACATCATGGAGAGAAAGAGAGAGAGAAAGAAAGAGGGAGGGAGGGAGGGAGGGAGGGAGGGAGAGAGAGAGAGAGAGAGAGAGAGAGAGAGAGAGAGAGAGAAGAACATGTGAGCAGAGGGAGGAGGAACCATATATAATCCCAAGCCCGCACACTGAGCCTTAATCAAGCCCCATGTCCAACATGGCTGCCTGCTCTCCACGAGGTACTGAGGGACAGTATCAATCCAAACCAACTAATCCTGCAGTAAGAGTTTGCATGAGTAACCAGTGCATGCACAGTAGCTTCAGGCATGTTGTATTACAACACTGTATTTAAGAAGTCTATGGAACATTATATTTTGTCTTTATGCAACTGGAGCCCATGTTTTTTGACATTTCTATGTATCATAAATCATTTGTCATTTTGTATCTTTTATTTTGAAATTTCTTCTGGGAGCTTTCTTCCTTTGAAAGATGAATATTTTTCTGTTAATGTAAATATTAATAATGTCTGGTCTCTCCTTCCTACACTTCCTTCCTTTCATTTGGCTTATCTCATCAGGGAAGTAAAATAAAAATTGACTAGTCACAAAAATATGTATCTTTTTTTTTTTTTGGTGGTGGTACTGGGGTTCCTGGAAGCCCTTCTACCTCCGGGATACACTCCCACGGGCTACACTCCCAGACCTATTTTTAAACATTTTTATGTGGAAACAAAGTCTCTTAAGCCAGCGAGGCTGGCTCCGAACCAGCGTGATCCTCCTGTCTCCGCCTCCCAAGCGCGGGGATTACAAGCGTGCGCCACCATGCCCGGCGTATCTTTCTTTATAGTTACCAACTTTCTCTTTGCATTATTTTGATCTTGGTTTGTCTGTGTTTAATAAACTTTGTTGCAGGCTATAGTGGTAATAAAGGTAATACAGATGTTTAGTTGATACCAGTACCCATGTGTATTAGTCCATTTTCTTTCATTTAAGGAAATACATAAAATAATTCACATATAAAGAGAAAAAAAGTTATGTGGCCAGTTCCAGTCCAAGATCAGATACACTCTTAGCTTTGGGCCTCTGCTAGCCATACCTCATAGCAGCAGTGGCCAGTGTGGCATAGAAAACTGCCAGGAAGCAAAAATGGGAGAGGAAGAGGCTGGGCTCCCATAGTCCCCTTCACGGGCCTCCCAGCGACCTTCCACTAGGCCCACACACCTCGCAGAAGCACCGCCTGGGGTCCAAGCCTTTGACTCGTGGGCCTGGGGCAACAGTCAGCATCCAAACTACAGTCCCATGTATGAGAAAACCTAAACTCTTAGTGCTTAATACACAGACTCTTAAAAATAGAAAGAAATCACATATTTTATAATAAAGTGTCAGGCATTTTAAGCCCTTCATTTTCTGATAATAGTTCTTAATCTTGGTTTTTCTTGCGCCTTTAAGGTTATCACACTGTTTTGTAGTACTTTAGGAGATTTTCACATATTGAAAGTTTTCTTCAAGTGAGTTTTTCCTTGGAAGTGTGAGGAACACTTTCTCGGTTGCTTCTTGAATTAACTTGAATTTTCTTGGCCACAACGTTTATCTGTAAAGTTAGTCATCCACTTTCAATTTTTGGCCGCTGATCTTTTATGATTCAATGAATTATTTTTACTTTAAAGGTTAAATCTGCTGTACTAGTGCCAATTAGTATGTTAGAAATGCTAAATTAAACATTACCGCTTGAAATTACATTTGATTTCAGTGTTTAAAAAGAAATATATGTCTCCTTGGGGAAATCTTTTTCCTTTGGCTATATATTAAAAGAAGCGAAGAAGTAAAATGTCTTAACGCCCTTGCTTTTGATAATGCTAAGAAGAAACAAGCATTATTTTTTTTTAGTCACTAAGTGAATAAATAATGTGGTTTTTTTTTTTGTTTTTTGTTTTTTATTTTTTGGTGGCACTAGGGGTGGAATCCTGAGGCTTTCTTCCTCCGGGCTACACTCCCAGACCTATTTTCTATTTTATTTGGAAACAGGGTCTCACTAAGTTGCTGAGACCCTCACTAAGTAGCTGAGGCTGGCTTCGAACCCGTGCGATCCTCCTGTCTCAGCCTCCCAAGCGCGGGGATCGCAAGCGTGCGCCACCACGCTCAGCGGCATAATGTGTTTTTTCAACCCAGAAATTACCTACCTGAGGATATATAATCTAATTTCTAGGTTTTCCCAAATAGTTCAGTCATGTCTGGTACTCTGTAACTCAGTTTGGCTAAGCATAGTAAAATAAGCTTTCTCCCTAAAATAGGATATATTTATTTGCTTAAAGCAAATAAGAGAAAAAATGTTTGTTTTCATCAACATTATTATTTTTGTTTAAACTGGAAATCTTTTAATAAGAACTTGTGAAAATTAGGTTGCCCTAGAATCAGCTTGTCCCCGATATGACATCACATCTGTGGTTTTCCTTATCACGTGTGAGTCAGACTCAGGAGAACCTCGGAGCTTTGCCACATCCAGGCGTGTCCGGATTCCCGTTTGTCCTCTCTTCCACTCTGCACTCCTCTGTGTCCCTCCTGTCACCACTGTGATATTGCAAATGTCTTCTCTCCTTCTTTATGACTCATTGCTCCTCAATTCTCAGCGGACCCGCTGCTAGCTGACCTCTGTTCTTAGTGTACCAGGTGCCTCTCCTTTTTATTTATATGTACCACATTTTTAATGGAAAACTGAGGACATGTTTGTCCTTATTGTTCCACTGGACTGTCTTACCGAGTCTGTCCTGTTACCAGCTCATTTTGGGGGGACATGTCAACACGTCCAGGATATATTTTGGCCTACCTTTTTTGTGTGTGTGTGGTACTGGGGCTCCTGGAAGCCCTTCTACTTCTGGGCTACACTCCCAGACCTATTTTATACTTTTTCTAGTTTTGGAAACAGGGTCTCTTAAGCCAGCGCGGCTGGCTTCTAACCTGCGCGATCCTCCTGTCTCCGCCTCCCACGTGCGGGGATTACAAGCGTGCGCCACCACGCCTGGCTATGGCCTATATTTTTATGATGCATAAGTCATGTCTACTTAAGTTTTACTTTCTTCTTAATATATTATATATACCTTTCAATTTAAAAGGAATAGCTTGTATTTAAGTGATAAGTTATTTAAGAATTTATGATGGCAGACAGTTTTCTACTTGAAACAACTTTATCTGAAGAGAGTTTACATAACATTACATTTAATTGCTTTTTTTTTGCGCTACTGGGGATTGAACCTAGAGGCATTCTACCTCCAAGCCACATCCCTAGTCCTATTTTTTAGTTCTTTATTTTGAAACAGGGTCTCACTGAGTTGCGAAGGATCTCACTAAGTAGCTGAGACTGTCCGTGAACCGCGATCCTCCAGTCTCAGCCTCCCGAATGCTGGGATTACAAGCGTGTGCCACCGCACCTGGCTATTTATTTGCTTTTTAATTATGCAACTGCTCTTGTTTCATTTATCCAGTAACTCTGGGATGAATTTGAGGACAGAGGCCATATCTTCTGTACTGATGCACTTTTTCCCATTATGCTTGCCGCGACGTTAGACACAGTAAGAGCCTGAGTCCTTGGAGGACTCCCTGCTTATGCTCCAAAGTGGAGGCCAAGTACTAAAAGCAAGGCACTTCCCATTCGCTCACTGAGTTTTTGCATCTTCCTAATGTTTTTGTTTATTATTAGTCAGGATCCCTCATATTCAACACTTAAAAATTGTTAGTTTTTCTTAAGAATGTAGATAGGATTATCATTCTTTGGTGCTCTCTTATTGTCTTGGCAGGTAATGGTTCTTTTGTTTTTTGCTATTTCATTAATGTTTTACATTTTTATTGGTGTTTTACAATCATACATCAGAATGTAGCTCAGAGTGGTAGAGACATCCATACCCACAGCCCTAGGTGAGCTTCCCCTCGGCCCCCACGCCGCTCCCTCCCTCCCCTGTGCGTGACATGGAGGTTGTCATGAGAACGTTGTGTGTATGCATCCTATCACAACCTATCAGTTGAAGGCTTCCTGAATCAAATCTCCCTTCCACAAACTCCCTCCGTCACCCCACTGGGGTTCTCCCCCTTGGTTGTTTTCATTGACAGGAATACCTTGTAGTCTTGATTTGCTTTGCTATTTAATGGTAATGTTTTAAACTGTTCTCAAAGGCATTTGCACGCTGACCCCTACGACTGGTTGTTGTTCTCGGTTTCATGTTCTTGAAATGTTTCCAGAAAGAGAAACTGCTGCTGGTGTTTGGGTCCCTTGGAGAAACCGTGTGCTTCCACAAAAGCAGCGCTGGCTTGGATCAACCGGAGGCCATGCTGGTCCAGCACAGGACGGCCTTTGTCAGCATCGCCCTCTTTGCAGTTCGCCTGCTGCAGACGCTTCTCCCGGTGGAAAAGGTGAGGCAGCCACGCTGGGAACTTGCGGTTTCCTGATATCGTAAGTGCTCCGCTGTCGCTGTCTCGAGCATTTCGTGGTGCAGACGTGTTCTGCTTTATGAGGCAGCGGTTGGGACGCACACCTGGAATCCCGGTACTTGGGAGGCTGAGGGTGGAGGACTGCAGGTGTGAATCATCCTTAGCAAACTGTGAGACTTTCAGCAACCTAGGGAGACCTTGTTTCTAAACAACAACAGCAAAAAATAATAAAAATTAAGCTGGGCGTGGTGGGCACGCTTGTAATCCCAGCATTTGGGAGGCGGAGACCGGAGGATTGCGGTTCACGGCCAGCCTCAGCTACTTAGTGAGACCCTCTGCAACTCAGTGAGACCCTGTTTCAAAATAAAGAATAAAAAATTGGGCAGGGGGTGTAGCTTGGAGGTCAAATGCCCCTGGGTTCCATCCCCAGACCCGCAAAAAAAAAAAAAAAATTAATTAATTAAAATTAAAAGGGCTAAGGGTGTAACTCAGAGGTAGAATACCCCTGGATTTAGTCCCTAGTAGTGCAGAAAAGAAAAGACAAAGGTGTTCTGCTTTAGACCGTTTTCACAGTAAGAATATATAAAACAGTGATTTTAAATGTAGAAATTGAGAAATGGGTACTATTTTGAACAGGTTTGACAGATCACCTAATAGAAAATTATTTTTAATCTAGCAATTGTTTTTATTGCATATGTTTTGTTTTAATTTTCATGTGTGTTTATTCCTTCCCTTTTCACAGTGAATATTTAATTGAGTGCTCATAGTGGGCTCGCAGTAATAGATACTGAGAATAAAACTGAGCGAGTTAGAACTGGTCCTGTAGAACGTAGGCACTTGTACGCTTGCTCTTCTCTAATCTATACACGTGTATGTTTCGCTTACCTAGTTTCATTTCCTTCATACCGTTGGAATTACACGGGGGGCTGGGATCCTGTGTCCTATACTAATACACTGTTCCCTATTATGCCTACCTCTGTTCAGCACATAGTATGATATATATGTGTGTGTGTGTGTATATATATGAGAGAAACACGCCACATATGCATACGCACACATATATCGTTGATGTACTTGGTGCTTCTTTAATTGATTGGAAGCCATTGAGGGATTGCCGAGCTCATTTCTAGGGAGTGTCAGGTCAGCTGCTTCTCCACAGGTGGGTGGGGCTCTTTACTCATCCACCGCTGTCCATGTTGTTGACACAGTACTGGGACTCGAGCTTGCAGCTGTGCAGGAGGTCGTGTGCTCGGCAGCATTGCTAACGCCATGGTCTCGCTTGCTTCATCAGCTCAGACAGCATCAGCAGTGCTTTGGCTTCTACGCGTTGACCAAGTCAGCCTCTTAGGACGGTCCCATCTCATGTATTCGTCGTATTTTATATTTGTAGTATACTCGGTATTTTATTTTATGTTTCTGATACTGGGGGTCGAACCCAGAGGCATTCTACCTCTGAACTGCACCCCCAGCCCTATTTTATTTTTTGTTTAGAAACAAGGTCTCACTAAGTTTCAGAGGGCCTCACTAAGTTGCTGAGACTGGCCTCAAATCTGTTATCTTCCTGTGTCAGCCTCTCAAGTACTGGAATTAGAAGTGTGCACCACCACATGTGACTGACTATATATTAATAACTCAGGTGATTTTTTTTCACTTGATGGCATGTATTTCTTTTGAAGGCTTCCTTTATCGTCTTTCTCCCCGCAGCTTAATTGATATATATATATATATATTAAATATATATATAAAAATATATATATTTTGTAGTACTGGGGATGGAAACCTTCTACCTACAGGCTACACTCCCAGACCTATTTTTTATTTATTTGGAAACAAGGGTCTCTTAAGCCAGCAAGGCTGGCTTCGAACCTACGCGATCCTCCTGTCTCCACCCCCCCCCCCCAAGCGCTGGGATTACAAGCGTGTGCCACCATGCCCGGCCTTAATTGCTTAATATTTTTATTTTGGAAACTTGCCAAAAGAATTTCAGGAAATATATACTTGATAATATTAAATATCATAATATTTTTCAGATTCATCTATTTATAGTTGATATTTAATAATTTCTCATAATGTCCAAACTATATGCATAGTTTCAATTATATGAACTCACATTTTGATATGTCTTTGGGTTCCTTTGGTTATCTGCTTTTTTGCCCTTGGGAACAATAACAATTTTTTTAAATTTTAAACTTGTATTACAAAAATGAAATCTTCATTTAGAAAAACATTTTAATATACAAAGAAGAATAAAAATCACATCATAATTTCTTTTTTTTCTTTGTGGTACTGGGGATGGAACCCAGGGGCATTCTACCTCTGAGCTACACCCCAGCCCTAATTTTTATTCTTTATTTTGAAGCAAGGTCTCACTGAGTTGCAAAGGGCCTCACTAAGTAGCTGAGGCTGTCCACAAACTGGGATCCTCCTATCTCAGCCTCCCAAACACATGGATTACAAGCATGCACCACCATGTCCAGCTTGTAATTTCAAATTGGCTTTGAGGTCTTTTTTCTTTGAAATAAAATTAAAGGCCTGGAGTAGCTCAGTGGTAGAATGCTTATGTAGTATACCTCAAATCTTGGGTTCAATCCCCAACATTAAAAAAAAAGTCAAATTGTCAGTATCTACAACATTTATAAAAATATTTCTTTAAAAACCAATTATTGGGGTGAATTCATTTGAACCACCTCCCCCCCCCCCCATGCCTGAATGGCATGAGGCTGTAACTATCTTCTGTATTTCTATCTTTTTAATAAAGTTCTTTAAATCTTCAGCAAAAAAACCCACAAAAAATCCAAAAAACCCCAGTTATTATCTAATGAGTTAATGTACATTTTCCATGTATTCAGGCACTTCTAAAAATTTTAGTGGATACTAATATTTTACCATCAAGTTGTTCCAGAATTTGCACAAGCATTCCTAAAAATTAAACATTAGTTTTAAAATAAATAACATGTTGCTAAGTATATGCACATGCATATTTACCCATATTTTGGATTCTTCAGTTCTTAGTAGCATTACTGGATCAGAGATTGAGAATGCCCCGGCCATGGTGAAGCATGTCTGCAATCCCAGGGCTCGGAGAGCTGAGACCAGAGGATCACCGGTTTAGCAATTCAGCTAAAATTGCTAGCTAAACTCAGCAACTTAGACCCTGTTTCACTATAAAAATTTAAAAGGATTGGAGGCATAGCGCGAAGCAGAATGCCCTCGGTTCAGTCCCCAGCATCCCTGCTTCCCCAAGGTGATTTTTATAGGTAGACTTATTTCTTTGAAATCTTATTGGTTGTATTTTAAAATGTGAGGCTATATCTCAGAATTTGAAGGTTTCTGGTAAACTATGTCCATTGAATCTCAAGTGATTCATGTACAAGTGTTTTAGTACACTTATTGCAAAACAAAATGTTTGTCCCCCCCGCAAAATGAAGGTCTAGGAGAAATTATGGCAACTAGAGAATTATTTTCTATGCTTTCTTGCCCTTAGGTTTTAACCATTCACAGTTTCATTCCCTAGAATTGGTAGAACATATAGTCCAATTCTGTTTTCTGGTAGCACTTACATAGAAACTATATTACCAGGTCATACTGGAAAACAAGAATAAAACATACATTTTATTTTATTTTATTTTATTTTATTTTTGTGGTACTGGGGGTGAAACCCAGGAGCTTTACACCTCCAGTCTATACTCTGAGACCCTTTTTTTTTTTTTTAATATGATTTGTTTGGAAACAGGGTCTCACTAAGTCGCTGAGAGCCTCACTCAATAGTTGAGCGTGGCTTCGAACCTGTGCGATCCTCCTGTCTCAGCCTCCGAAGCACTGGGATTGCAAGCGTGCGCCACCACGCCCGGCTAAAACATACATTTTAAATATGGTATTTTGCTTTGTGGCAAATAAATCACTTTTGTTAATTTTAAATTTTATTATTTACTCATTTCTGAAGTTATTTCCTATTTTGAGTGATAACTTTCCAAAGGATAAACATTAAGAGTGGGAGAATCCCAGTTGTATAAGCCCAGAATTACATTTAAAATGTGGGTGTCTTTACATAGAATAATATATAACTGAGAAGTTATTGCTACAACCACTTAATAAGTATTACAGATGATTAATTTATAGGTTGAAGTCTTAATAGAAAACGTATATATCCTACCAAGTGTGTATCACAGTTTATTTATAGACTTTTTAAATTGCATTTGGTTCGTCTGTATGCTTATTTAGTCTGGAATTAATAGAAGTTAGGAATTTATTGTATTTTTATTTGATTTAGTGCTGAGATACTATAAAATTAATTTCTTGTGTTATGTTAGTTTTGAAGTTGGTTAGATATTATTATTATTATTATTATTATTATTTAAAACAAATAAATACCTATAATTTTTGGTATTTAAATAAATTACAACTTGGAATTTCATAAGAACAGTTTTGGTTATTTTAGGAGATTATAGTTAAGATTTTTAAAAATAGATGGTAGTAATACCTTAATTAAGCAAGTACTTTGAAACTGAGATCTAAACAAAAATCTTAGTTTATTGTTCTTGAATTTCTTCAGTTTTATGTAAACATAAGGTTATACTGCCCTCTGCCTGTTGTCAACTCACCAACAATTGAAGTAGAGTTTGAAATTTTTTACCTTTAAAGTATTTTTTTTTCTTTTTGAGTTGCTACTTACTAAATATATAATTGGGCTATTGGAAAAATATGTAATTCATAAGATAAATCATGATCCAGCCTACTTTTAGTAAAGACAGAATTTTCAGTTACAATTGTGAGCATTGTCAATGATCTCTGAACATTGGCTTTACAATTCTTTTAGTGTTTGAATTTTACTGCAGTTCAAAAACATTGAAAATAGTTGTTTTAGTTTTAAATCCATTGATTTAAGTTATAAAATGTTTCTAATCTAATATAGCTGACTTGTGATTAGAACTATTTTAAATATGCTAAATTTTCCCCATAAAAGAAAAAGCCAAAAGTCAGTTTTTGTTCAAATCAATCAGTAGCTACACTTAAATTTCAGTATTATTAGAAAATTTTTGTGTGTGGGTCCCTAGGCATGGAACTTAGTAGGGTCCTGCTTCTGAGCTACACCAGCCCTTTTTATTATTTTTATTCATTTTAATTTTTATTTTGAAACCGGGTCTTGCTAAGTTTTTATATTGGCCCTGTACCTTCGATTCTCCTGTCTCAGTTCCCCAGATACTGGGATTACATGCTTGTGCCATTGTGTTCAGTTTAGTGCTATTCAATTTAATATGTACTTAATATGTATTCCTCTCTTTAAGGGAGAGAGAAATATTCTTGTCCTCAGTATTGAAATGGATTTTTGCGGAAATTTATGTGCAATTACACAGAGATAAAGCCCTCATGCCTTAATTCAGTAGCAGAGGAATGAACAAGGTATTAAGCTGAGGGAGAGTAATTCTGGTTGTTCTTTTGGGGAAGGAAAGAAGAAAGTATTCAATATCCTGGGCTTTTTTTTTTTTTTTTTTTGCAGTACTAGGGATGGAACCCAGGGGCAGTCTACCTCCAGGCTACACCTCCAGCCCTATTTTTTAGTCTTTATTTTGAAACGGGGTCTCACTGAATTGCAAAAGGCCTCACTAAGTACCTGAGGCTGTTCGGGAACTGTGATCCTCCTGTCTCAGCCTCCCCAGTGCTGGGATTACATGTGTCCTGGGTTTTGAGAGAGTTAATATTTGAATTTGAGACATTGTGGACAGAAAAAAAATTGCATTGAGCAACAATGTAGTGTAAGTGGCGTGTTGGAAAATAGGATTTCCTTGGGAAAAATGACTAACAAGGAAGGTGGCCTAGATTAAGATTATAGTCTACCATGTTTTTCTAAAATTTTTTTTTAAAACAAATGAACTAAATCTTACCTTTTTTTTAATTTATCAAGGCAAGCGAGTATTTACCTGAGACGATGTCAGCAGCATTATTTCTTCTCTCTTTGGACATGCCTGTTTCTTTGGAATATCCGAATATTCATGAAGCTGTTGTGGCCTATTTGGAACAACTGAATTCTGAAAACTATAGTATTTATAAACGGACCGCAGAGGCGGTTTATTCAATAGAATGTACCTGTAACTTCTTGGCTGATGTTGAGAAGGAGGTAAGATGTCTTGTCGGTACATCTTTAAATTTTTTTTGTGTGTGGTACTGGAGATTGAACCCAGGGGCATTCTCCCTCCGAGCTACACCCCAGCCCTATTGTATTCCTTATTTTTGAAACAGGGTCTCACGAAGTTTCAGAGGGCCCCGCTAAATAGCTGAAGCTGGCCGCCGACCTTCTATCCTCCTGTCTCAGCCTCTCAAGTACTGGGATTACAAGTGTGCACCACCATGCCCAGCTCAGTACATCTCTTAAATTGTTTTGATGGATGTTTAGAAAATTTAACCTATATATTTCAAATTGGTGGATATAGAACAATTAATTGGATTGCTAGAAATGGGGTACATTATTAATTGTGTGGGTCTATTATATTAAAGATACAGTTTGTATAAAAGTAAAATATAAATTTTTGATTAATGAGTGGTCTATGTTCATATGATCATTGGTTTATGAAAAGCAGTAGTTATTATAAGTGTCTTAACACAATAAGTGAGTACCTTGCATCAAGTGACTTACTGTTTTTTGTTTGTTTGCTTGTTTGTTTTTGTTGGTACTGGGGGTAGAACCCAGAGGCTTTCTACCTCCGGGCTATACTCCCAGACCTATTTTATATATTTTTTTGAAACAGGGTGTCACTAAGTTGCTGAGAGCCTCACTCAGTAGCTGAGGCTGGCTTCGAACCTGTGTGATTCTCCTGTCTCAGCCTCCCAAGCGCAGGGATTACAAGTGTGAGCTACCGTGCCTGGCTGTGATTTACTGTTTTGAACAGAGTGCTACTTCTTATAACCAGAATAATGAGGGCCATCTTACTGTAAACTTGAAGACATATTTTGGCTTTAAACTTTTATAGATACTAACTGAATATTCATACAAAGAACCTTGATTTTTAAATTAATTGCAGTTATGAACTGCATAGTTTGCAAAATAGTGGGATGACTTCGGGTACAACGTTGTAGTGATAATTATATATCTATATTTATCCCTTTAAACTGCAGTTAGGACATTATTTGGCATTTTACCAAAGAAAAGGTTAAGGGTCCTTAGAGATGACATTTATTCCAATGGAGGTTTACCATCTGAGAATACCAAAATGGAACCTGAAGGTGTTTAACAATTAGGGCCAAAATTCTTATTCCTTTTGGACCCTTCTGGGGCCTCTATCTGAACCTCATAATTGTGCTTTATTTGTCCACTATGATTTCTTTCTCTTTAGCTACATTTGAATGAGACTTCTTGATTCCCCTGTGATAGAATTTTAAATTGTGTGTGTCGGTGAAATTATTTCCATAGTATTCTGCCTAGGCATTATGTTTCGAATGTCCTTTATAGTCCTAGGGGAGGTCAGGATGTTAGAAGAGGAGGTGAATAAGATATACTGCCCCTGCCCTTAGTAAGTTATATAAGGCCAAAAACTAGTTAAAAGAACCAGGTAACTCCAAGTTAGATAGTAGAGTCTAATGTGGCGTTTAGCTGGGGGTTTGCCCCGAGTTTTTCTCCTCTGCTGACATTTGTAGGTTTCCTGATGAGAAAGAGGACTTGAGCCACTGTGGCCAATCCCAGGGCTCCTGAATGTTGATTCCTTCAGTCTGCTTAGTTAATTGTTGAAAAATTTTCTGTATTTAAACTTGACATTTATTATCCTATTCTGCTTCTTTTTAGGGAGAGAAGAATCTCTTAGAATTAATGGAGCTGGCAGACCAAGCCTTGCGTGGCTTTTCCTACCATCAGCATTTCCCCCTAGTAAAGGAAATCATCTGCATTTGTTCAAAAATGTAATATTTTCTTTCTTAACATGATTATATTGTTTTAGGATACTGTGCCTGTCTATGTGCATGTGCATGTATAAACTTAGGAAAATGAAGCCAATCTTTACACTTTGTTATTTTTCTTTAGTTAAAATTGCTTCTGTATATGTTTGACCTTTTAATTGTTATCTATAGCTGTGCTAGCATAGTTAGCTGTATTATTCAAGAGTAAACTTAAAAAATATCATGCCTAGGGCTGGGGTGTAGCTCAGTGATAGGGTACTTTCTTTGTGTGTAGGAGGCCTGCGTTTCAGTTCCCAGTACTGCAAAACAAAAACAAGAACAGGTCACAGCTGTATCAAAATGGATAATCCTGGGATTTTTATACATTTGTTTTGGGTTATGAATCCAGACCAGCTATCCAAACATATCTATTTATCGTTAAAGTTTTAGTTGATAGATTAAATTTAGGGCTTCATTTAATAAGTTTAATCGTGTTGTACCTTTTTCTCTCTTTCTTTCTTCTTGGTACTGAGAATTGAGCCCAGGGGCATTGTACCTCTGAGCTACATCCCTAGCCCTTTTTATTTTTCATTTTGAACAGGTTCTTGCAGACTTGCTAAGGGTCTTGCTGTGCTGACCTTGAACCTGCAATCCTCCTGTGTCAGCCTCTTTGAGATTGGGATTATGGGCTTGTGCATCCCCACCCAGATGTACCTTTTTCTTAAATAAATTTTTGGAAAGCATTGATTTATTTATTCTCAAGATATTGGAGCAAATTTCTGCTTAGAAATTATTGTCCTCATTGCCGTTGAAAGAATAAATTCTATAATATGATGAACATTAATTAAGCTTGATTTTTTTTTTTTTTGTGGTACTGGTGTTCCTGGAAACCCTTCTACCTCCGGGCTACACTCCCAGACCTATTTTTTTATACTTTTTTATTTGGAAACAGGGTCTCTTAAGCCAGCACAGCCAGCTTAGAACCTGCGCGATCCTCCTATCTTCGCCTCCTAAGTGCGCGCCACCACGCCCGGCCATGCTTGAGTTTTTAAAAGGCATTTGTTGTTGTTTTGCACTCTCTGAGAGCATTTTCTACCTGCTATGTAGTGCTCAGCTAGTTCTGGCTGGTCTGCTTAGCTAGAGCCCAGTGGGAGGAGTTGGAGTAGCAAGCAGACTTCTCATGGCTTTGCAGTCTGTGGTCTGGTGTCTCACTTGTCCGTTCTATCTTGGATGGTTCACTTTTGCCAGCTGGAAGTCTGCACAGGCCAGTCCGCTGCTGCAAGGAGAGAGTCTGAAGGTGTTACTGCACATGCTGTCTCACCCCCTGCCGCGCGTGAAAGCGGAGACTTACCACTGCTGCCTGGAAGTGGTCAAGGTGCAGTTTTGTCGTCTTCGTTTCGGGAACTAAGAGTGGATTTTCTTATGTCTCTAAAAGTAACTTACTACTTGAGCCTTTGTGTGAGATATAAGAACCATATTCCATAAATTAAAGGGTGATTTCTAGTTAATGCCAGGAAATTTGTATTATTCAGTTGCCTTAAGTCTAGAAACTGAATTATGTCATTGTATTTAAAACTCTCTGAGAATAGCAAATGTTTGTATTTTGCCATTTTTACGTTAATCCACTTTATTTGTGTATTTTGTGGTGCTGGGGACCAGCATGGGGCTTGGGCATGCCGGGCCAGCACGCTGTCCCCGAGCTCTGCCTGCAGCCCTTTTTGATCTGTCTTTATTCACATCAATGAAAATACCAGGGAGGAAGCTTCTTGCCTTTCTCTTCCGTGTCTTACACCACATAACCTAGACACTCTTAGAGTGGGTATGTGTCCTTCTGTCCACATCTTTAAGTATATTTTTACTTTATATGCATATATTTATAAATAATAGTTGTTCATTTTCTATATTTAAAATATGGTTTCATATTGTACATGTTTTTGCCAGTTGTTCCTTTCATTCCATTGGAAGATTTGAGATCCACTTAGTCCATTCATCTTAACTGTTGTTAAGCTAGAATATACTCCCTTTTATTTATTGATATATATTTACACTCTTGTAATCCCAGTACTTGGGAAGCTGAGACAGGAGGATCAGAGGCTCCAGGTCAGCCTCATCAAATGGTGAGACTTTTATCAACCTAGCGAGACCCTGGTTCAAAATAAAAATAAAATAGAGCTGGTGGTGTAGTTCAGGTAGCATGCCCCTGGCTTAAATCCCCTATGCCCAAAAAAAGAAAAAAAAAGAAAGAAAGAAGGAAAGAAAGAAAGAAAAGAAAAGAAGAGGAAAGAAAAGAAAAAGGGAGACTGTGTGTGGATGTTTGGAAATGTCTCGATTTTATCATAGTCTTTCTTGTGTGTGTGTGATATTGAGGATTGAACCCAGGGTCATTCTACTTCCTAGTTATGCCCCCAGCACCGTTTTTATTTTGAGAAAGGGTCTTACAAAGTTGCTGAGAGTTTCGCTACATTGCTGAAGCTGCCCCTGAAACCTGCGATCCTCCTGCCTCAGCCTTCCAAGTACTGGTATTACAGGCAGGTGTCACCACGCCTGACTCCCTGTGCTTTTGAATAACAGTATTGCTGGAATAAACTTAGAGGATTTTCCTTATGTTGCTGGTTTTCCTTAGCACATAGTCAGGTTTTCTTCATTCTCATTCTCTTCATTCTATCATTGTTGAGGAAAATTATAATTTATTTGTATTTTTCTCCTCTAGTTTGTGACCCTTTTATTTTAAAAATCTTGCTTCAAAATGTCTGCCTTCATTTTTGGGTAGTTTTTAGTCATTTTAAGTGTTGCTTCTTCCCTAATTTTGCTATTTTATCTAGATGGAACTCTTATTAGATCTACGTTAGATTTTATTTTAACTTTTGTGTCTTTTAAGACCTCTTCCACATATATATATATATGTGTGTGTGTATGTGTGTGTGTGTGTATACACAATATATAGTATATAAATAAATATAAATATAAATTTAACATATGTAGTATTATACATAGCTGTATATATAACATATACATATATACTTTTATTTGGACAGACCTGCTCAGTCCTGTCATCTCAGTGCGCTGAAGTGTCAGTTATTAATTTTTTTTCTCAGCTGTGACTAATTTACTTAAAAAAAAACTGGCCAAGTGTACATGACCTAGAATTTATCATTGTAACTGTTTTCAAGAATACTGTTCTGTGGCAAAGGCACATCCGCGTTGTGCTGTCAGCACTGTTCCCATTACTAGGACGTTTCCGTCTCCCCAGCCCGAAGCCCTGTCGTTACTAGACAGTATCTGGTTCTCGCCTTCCTCCGGCTCTGGGGGTCGTTCTGTTTAGCCATTGTGGGCGACCCCTGTGGTGGGATCATATGTTATTTATCTTTTAGTAACCAGCGTATTTCATTTACTATCATGTCTGTAAGGTTCTCCCAGTGGTAGCATGTGTCAGAATTTTGTTCCGTTTTGAAGCTTATTAGTGTTCTGTTGTATGTACAGTCCACATTTGCTTTCTCCATCCATTCATTCTTCCATTCATGCTTGTTTCCATCTCTTGTGAACAATGCTGCTACAGATACGGATGCAAGGATATTTCTTTGAAACTCTGCTTTTAGTTCTTTAAATATATACCCAGAAGCAGAATTGCTGGATAACATGTGATTCATTTTTAATTTTTGAGGAAGCATGGGTTTGTGTTCTACCGTGGCTGCACCATTTTTAATGCCTGCAGGAGTGCGCAAGGATTCCAGTCTCTGCATCTTCACCGACTCTTACTTTTTAATGTGATTTTTTTGTCGTAGCCCTCCTATCAGGTGTGAAATGATCATCCATCATGGTAACTTTTAATGTATTCATCAGTTTTGAATATTAACTATTAGTTTTTATTTCTTCACCTTTACTTTTCTTCTGTTATTCTTTTTTACTTGTTTCTCTTCAGTTTTTTCTTCCGTGCTACTGTAAGTCTTACACACACTTTGTAGTCTAGACTCTGTTACGTAGAATGGCTTCGTTGTGGCTGCTGAGCCTCCTGCATGCTGGTGATGTTAGCAGATGCTGTTATTTTTCACTGTCAGGTTGTCTTTGGTGGGTAGTTTTTTCCCCCGGGAGTCTTGTATTCTCAGAATAGTGGTTTTATATTTGCTTCTACTTTGTTTCCTGGGATTTGGCGGGGATGATGGAGCTCGAGAAGTGTCTGTTATGGAGGCATATTTTCATTTGAATAAGTGGAAATGCTCCTCAGAAGGGCTGTTAGCGAGGGAGAGGTTGGAGCCGGAGGGTGGTGAGTGGCCAATTAAAAGAAGCTGACGCCTTTAAAAGTGGAGGCACTGGAAGAGAGCGCGGCTCTGACTGGGAGGAGGTGGGGTTATGCGTGGCAGTAAGCTGAAAGAACCTCCTTTTATTATGTATTTTCTTTGAGATTTAAAGGCAGAAAGTAGAATTTTTAGTGTGTTTATACTGACTGATTATTAATACAGACTCATATGTCAGGCTAGGATTTGTTATTTTATAGTATACACTGAATCCATTAATGATTTTGAAATTTTAAATTCTAATATTTTTTATAATGCGATAGAATATATTTTGTGTAGATAATTTGAACTTAAGTGGAAGGATTTTTTTTTTAAATGTAGCTTGTGTTATCATAATTATAAAATGGTTAAAAATAAAAATATGAGCTGCAATTAAAGTTTTATTTTCTTATTTACTATTTGGAGATTTACATTAGTACTATATGTGTAAAATATGAGGGTAATTTTCTTTTCTCACGAAAATACTCATATGTGTAATACAGTAAGGTGTTTAAAGTGATACATTTTTATAAGTAATTGTAATAATAACTTATGATAATATTTAAGCCAAAGCTCCAACTGATGAGTTTTCTTATTATTAGCCTTATACTGTAATGATATGCTATCTGACTTTAGTAACAAAGGTTTGTATAGGTATTTCACTTAACTAAAAATATTTTACATATCATTCTAGTGTCTTTTGGAACATTTCCTAAGGTTGTATTGGTACAACCCTATATAATTTAAATACAGAAGTGTGACAATATCCTATGGGTTACTTTTTGTGCATTGGCAACTTAGCTTTCTGTAGTAAGACTTACTTGAGGAAGAGATGGGAAAGGGAATAAGAAGAGACTTTATTAAGGGTTGAGTGTATGGTAACTGAGTCTATTATTTGCTTTTGAATTTCACCAACAATATTTGCTGGACACTTACTATATGCTAGGCTTTAGTGATATCATGGTAAAACGTGCAGACATGATTTTGGTGGTCATAGGGCTTGTGATGGTGTCTGTGTGTGTACCACTTGGGAGGCTGAGACAGGAGGATCACAGGGTTGTGGCCAGCCTCAGCAACTTAATGAGGTCCTCAGCACCTAAGCAAGACACTGTTTCAAAATAAAAAATAAAAAGGGTTGGGGAGCTAGTGTAATAGCACGTGTCTATAATTTCAGCTCTTGGGAGGCTGAGACAGGAGGATTGTAGGTTCAAGGCCAGCTTCAGTAGCTTAGCAGGGCTCTCAATGACTTAGTGAGATCCTGTTTTAAAATAAAAATATAAAATAGGGGGCTGGGGTTGTAGAGATTGAATGACCTTGGCCTCACTTCCCAGTATCCCCCTGCCCAACCAATAAATATGTGTGTGTGTGTGTGTGTGTGTGTGTGTGTGTGTGTGTGTGTATATTTGGGATACACACACATTCAGTGTTAAAACAGAAGATAGAGAATAAATAGGATGTGTGGGCTTAAACCTGGATAGGAAGATAGGGAGGGAGAGAATTTCATCTTTTTTTTTTTTTTTTTTTTTTACATTACTGTGGATTGAGCCCAGGGCATTTTATTTTTACATCCAAGTTACATTCTTAGACCTATTTTTTATTCTTTAATTTGAACCAGGGTCTCACCAAGTTGCAGAGGCCTTCACTAAGTAGCTGAGACTGGCTGGCCACAAACCTACGGTCCTCCTGTCTCAGCCTCCCAAGGACTAGAATTGCAAGTGTGTGCCACCACATCCATCTTGGGAGAGAATATCTAAGCAGAGGATACAGCAGGTAAAAAGTGCTTGCTTTTCAAATGAGAATGCAGTAGTATCAAAAATAAGGTCAGTGTAGTTGGTGCATACTAGCAGAATAGAAGGTTGATATCAGACTAAGTTGCAGAGGTAGGTGTGTGTGGGCTGTTCATGCTTCGCCATTTATTGTATGCATCATCATGTTCATGCATCATCATTTATTTATTTTTTTATGGTACTGGGGATAGAGCCCAGGGACATTCTACATCTCATCTACACCCTTATCCCAATTTTATGTTTTATTTTGAAACAGTCTCACTAAGTTGCTGAGGCTGGCCTCGAACCTGTGATTCATTCTCCTTCCTGTCTCAGCCTCTCAAGTACTGGGATGACAGGTATGCACCACTACACCTGGCTTACCAATTGTTACAAAGCTGGGAATTCTTTTTTTTTTTTTTTAAGTACAGCTAGAAGCTATGAATGATTTTAAGCAAGATGATGATTATCTTCCTAAAAAGAGCCCTCTTCTTATTGTGTAAGGTGGACCGTGGGGGGTGGGGGGCTCAGGAGTAGATGCCTGAGGACCTGTCCCATGGCAGCAGCCCTGCTGAGATAGGAGGATGTCCTGGGGATGGAGAGTAGGGAGTGCTCTCAGGGTCTGTTGCGGTTAGAGCCAGTAGCTCTTGATGACGATGGGAGTGGGAAGCTCAGAGTGAACAGGGATCAGTTTTAGTTGAGTCGATAATGTTGTCCCAAATATGGGTCAGAAAGAATTCTCTTATGCTCTAAATTTGACATTTTTTTAAATTTAATTATACTGTTTACATTTTTCCATACATGTGTTTAGACAATTTCCTGTTCAGGCAGAGTTTCTAGACTGATCTGAGTTGTGTCTCGCCTCTCATTTCCAGTGCCCCAGTTCCTGTGTGGGGGAAGGGATGTGGGACACAGCAGTGTGTCCTCTGTCCTTCTGGGGCAGGGGAGGTGGTGTGTGTTTCTCTGTATGCTGTTGCAGGGTTGTGGCTTTCTACTCAATCCTGATCTGTCCCATTTTTACCCTGTCAGCTATACTTCTAATCCCGGAGCTCAGGTCTCCAGTGGCAGGTGAAAGCTTACTTTCTCTTCTCTGCTCTGCAGATGTGTAGACTGGCAGCCATGACTCCCATGGCCCAGACCTGCTTCCGAGTCTGTGTTACAATCTCATTCCTATACCCAAATTGACTCATGACACGGGCATACGATGATCTGATCCAGAGAAAAGTAAACTGAGTCACTGCTGGGTTTTTGGTACTTAAGAAACAAATATACCAAGATCAAGACAAAAAAGAATTAAAAAGATAGAGAGCAAAATGTGGAAAACAAAGTCTAGCTGCAGGAAGTCCTTTCTCTGGTTTAGGAAGTCCAGAGCTGCGGCCCTTCCCCCCTTTCAGTGTCTCCACTGCAGGGTGCTGAGACTTTTACCTGCATCAGCCCAGCTCGGGTTATATGAGCTTATTTTCTGCTCAGATTGCAAATTTGAACAGCTGTGCCTGTTTTTCTTAAGCTTGTCAGGAGAATTTCCCATGGCTGGTTGGATGGGAGCGTCCCCTCCCATCCTGAGCAAGTGCCTGGTGTTCCCACAGTCTGTTCTTCTTAATGCTCAGTCTATTCTAGAAGCCAGTCTTGTGGCTTTCACCTGGTTGATAGTGTTTCCCATAACCTCTTGCCTCAGTCTTCAGTACTGTTGTAACTCAGTCTTAGAGCCGCTGTGATGTTGTGTGTTCTTCTGACTTCCCCCATCTGCCATTTTTTCCAGGGCGTTTGCTCTTTCAGAAGCTTGAAATATGAAGTTGTTTCTTCTGGCATGAAGTTAATAGTTAGAAAAAAAACTCTTTATTTCTCAAATACATATGGATATGTAGATGTGTTGTATAAATTTTTGACCTTTGAATTTTTGACTTTTGATAGTGATAGGAAATAGTCATTTGGTGAAAACGTTATTATAGTTATTCTCTATTCTCATTTTGACCTTCTATAGTGTATTTAAATTCTATTAACATGTATAGTACCTATTTTCCCTCTCACTTTTATTTTTAAAATTTATTTTTTAAATGTGCATAGGCTATTTATCTGTGCTTTGATTTTGGTGCATTATAGTGTCACATCATAATATAAATCATGTTGATGATGACATACATGCACACAGCACTTGGTACCCAACCCCGCTTCCTTCCCCATCCGCCCGTTCCCCATACAGGGTATCGAAGTTGACATTGGTATTCTCACCTATGTACACAAAGGCAATAGTGTTTTTTCCATTAATGAGGATCAGTCTTCCCCCTCTCCTTCCCTTAAACCATCTCCCTGGCTCTACTGAGGTTTTTCCTTCATTGTCTAGAGTTTCTCTGCTATCCCAGTTACTCCCTAGCTTTTGCATATTAGAGAGAAATATGATCCTTCACTTTCTGTGACTAACTGATTTCACTTAACATAATGTTCTCCTGGTCCTTCCATTTTCTTGCCAATGACATAATTTTGTTCCTTTTTGTTGCTGAGTAGAATTTCACCGTGTGTATATCCCATAATTTTGTAATCCATTCATCTATCGATGGCCATTTCAACTGCTCCCATAGTTTGGCGATTATGATTTGTGCTGCTGTGAACACGGGTATGCATATATTCCTGTAGTTCCTTGATTTCAGCCCCCTTGGAGAGATGCCCAGGAGTAGTGTAGCTGGATCAACTGGTGGGTCCATTCCCAGTTTTCTTACAAATCTGCACACTGATCTCCATAGCGGCTGACCTCGTTTGTAATCCCACTAACAGTGTAGAAGAATTCCAGTTTCCCCACATCCTCACCAACATTTATCGTAATTTGACTTCTTGATGATTGCCATTCTGATTGGAGTCAGATGGGATCTCAGTGTAGTTTTGATTTGACTTTCCCTGATGGCTAATAATGTTAAACATTTTTAATGTACTAATTGACCATTTGTATGTCTTCTTTTGTGAATTGTCTATTTAGTCAATTGCCCATTTCTTGATTAGATTTTTTTTAGTGTAAAGTCTTCTAAGTTCTTTGTTATTCTAGGTATTAGTCCTTCATTAGAGAATTAGCTGGCAAAGATCTTGTCCCATTCTGTAGGGTTTCTCTAGACTCTTGATGGTTTCCTTTGATGAGCAGAAACTTTTTAGTGTGATGCCATCCCATTCCCCTCTCACTTTAAATAGCCTCTGACAAAGTATTATTCTCTATCACAATTGAGCAAAGCATTTATGATATTTTTTCTAAGAGATGGCACACAGTATTTATTTGAGTTTCATGTTACTCCTAATAGTTTTGCCTTTTTATCTAAGTTTAGTTTTTCTCAAAACTTAGTAAGTAAAGGGCAAATGTCTTAGGATAAATTCATTATCTTGTTTATATCCTGTATATCTGTCAACTTTTAGGGATTATGATTGTCTTAGCAGTTGATTAATTTATAAAAATTATGTTTGTTGGTAGAAAGCAGTATAATATATATCTCATATAGATTCAAATACTGTTGGGCAGAGAATCTTTTTCTGTCTCAGAAAAAATTTTGATGAATTGAAAACTAAAACTGGAAGTGAAATATAAGCAGGAACAAGAAGACTCTTGGAAAAATCAGTGTCACTAATATTTAAAAACACGTTGTATTAATTTTCTAGGAGTGTCTGGGTGTCCATAATGTCATTAAGCCCGTGTCTTCACTTTGTACTGGAGTTCATTTTCTGCTTCATCCAAAAGTCCTGTATGAAATTTCTGCATTTGGCATTCAGGAACCCAAAAATGAGGTATGATATGTTAAAATTAAATTTGAAAGATTATTTAGCTAAATCAAGGTAGTGTTCTTATAAAACTGAATAATTTAACGAGAAACTAAAAAGTTTCTTTGATACATTGCTTTAGCTGAGATAATATTTATATAAAAGTAAGTGTTGGAATGTGGGAAATGTCAAGAAACTGTAGAAATCAAAATACAGAATGTTGTTGCTCTCGGAGGATTCAGGTCAAACAGTTCATTTGTGGTTTTCGTCTAAGATACAGAGAACTATAGACTAGTTATAGTAAGCAGATTATTTCGTATTTCTGTTCTTATTTTTAGAGGTAGAAAAGTGAAATCATTAAGGGAGAGAAACTGAGAACAGAATGTAAATGATGCTATGGAGATAGCATTTGAAGAGAGAGACGCTAACTTGGCCCTCTCCAGACTGTGTGGCGTGTTGCAGGCGTGTGAGCGCGCGTCTCATTGGCCGGTGACTGTGTCTGTGCTGTCGAGCAGGTGAATGCTGCTGCCAAGGCCATTCTGTTGTATCTGCTCCAGGGACGATTGATGATGACACCACCGACCTGGAACAAGCTTATTGAGTCCCTCTGCCCTGTCATTCCAGTACTGCAGGTACTCTGTGCAGTTCACCTTGTACCACACCATTTATCTTGGGCAGAACATGATTGATTTAAAAGCGTGCCAACGGCAGAGCTGTTATGCTGTGAGAAAAATGAGAAGCCAGGAAGGCACTGTGGATAAGTGGACAGGAAGTGGGTGACTGCCCTGCTTCTGGCAGAAGGTTAAACAGGGATAGCTAATTTGTCCACGTATGCTTTATGCATCGGGTGGGAGTTGAGAAAAGGGAGTTACAGGCACTGAGCAGTGATTGTGGAAAACAGAACTCTACTCTATCTAAAGGCTTTTCCCCAAAGCTAACTGCTTTTTAAGCAGACATTGATCATGTAGTAACTTGCTTCCACCAAGTCTGTTTGCGCATGTGTATGATTAGAGTGACCTTGGTGAACAAGCCCTTAGAAACAGCATTTTTAAGCTGTCTTTCTGAGTGTTGAAAGGCGAAGGAAGCTCAGAGCCATACCTCTCAGCACAGGCACAGTCCTCCCTTACGAGAGCCCTGGACTTGATATTGAACATTTTTTCATGTTTTTATTGGTTGTTTGTATTCTTTTGTGAAGTATCTATTTATTTTAATTGCCTATTTCTTGATTGGGTTTTTTTTTTTTTTTTTTAGTGTTAAGTCTTTAAGTTCTTTGTATATCCTAGATTTCTTTTTTTGTTTTTTTAAGGGACTGGGAATGGAACCCAGGGACATTCTATCTCTGAGCTACACCCCCAGCCCTATTTTTTATTCTTCATTTTGAAACAGGGTCTCATTGAGTTGCAAAGGGCCTCACTAAGTAGTAGCTTAGGCTGTCCTCAATCCTCCTGTCTCAGCCTCCCAAATGCTAGAAATTACAAGCGTGTGCCACCATGCCTAACTATTCTAGATTTTTTTTTTTTTTTTTTTTTTTGGTGGTACTGGGGTTCCTGGAAGCCCTTCTACCTCTGGGCTACACTCCCAGACCTATTTTTATACTTTTTTATTTGAAAACAGGGTCTCTTAAGCCAGCGTGGCTGGCTTCCAACCTGCGCGATCCTCCTGTCTCCGCCTCCCAAGCGTGGGGATTACAAGTGTGCGCCACCACGCCTGGCGCTATTCTAGATATTTTTAAAAATAACTTTTGCCAGGTGTGGTGGCACCTGCTTGCAATCCCCATGCTTGGGAGGCGGAGACAGGAGGATCATGCAGGTTCGAAGCCAGCCTCTCCGGCTTAAGAGACCCTGTTTCCAAATAAAAATATAAAATAGATCTGGGAGTGTAGCCTGCAGGTAGAAGGGTTCCATCCCCAGTACCACAAAAAATAAATAAATAAATAAAAATAAAAATAACTTTTATTTAACTGAATTGAAAGAAATTTATGAGTTACATAATGGGCCATTACAATTGCTATTTTCAAGTCGAAAGTTAACATGTTTAAAAGTGAACAGTAATTTCTCTTTTAAAAAATTTATTAGGGCTATGCTGACCCAGAAGATTCCTTGGGTAACTGCATTCTCCTTCTAAGCAAAGAGAGTTCGGAGGCGGGAGAAGATATTCTACCTTCAACCACCCGGCTAAAATCCATGCTGAGACTTTTGCTTGTGAAAAAGCCATTGTGAGTACAGTGTGATGCTTTGAATCTAAGAGGAAATAAAACACTCTAAGAAAGTATTTTAATTACTAAAATCTAAAGTAGGAAAGAACTACAGAAAGCAAAGAAGATGATTTAGGGGTCACCACTCTAGAAGTCGGTGTTAGTGCTGGACCATGGAGCCATATAGATGAGACAAACTAAAGTCTTAAAGCAACAATCGTTTATTCTGGAGCCGAGAGGATTTTATAGCCTAGAGGGACCCAGGAGGTTATCAGAGGTTACAGACTAGGTGATGGCAACAGACACGTAGCACAGTGGATCACATTCTCAGAAATAGCCACGCCATGGTCTTCCGCAAAAGAATCTGTCTGGTTACAAGTAGTATATGTGTTTCTAGGGCTGTTAGATTAAAACATACTGATGTGGCAGAAAGTAAGAGAGCACAAAGCCAAGGCCATATCTTGGTCCAAGGCACACTGAGTGAGAGACCTTTGTCCTTCTCGGAGCTTTCTCACAGGACTCAATGTGTTTCTTCGTAAGATGTTTCCATTAGCCTGTGTTCTGACAGTGATGCTGCATTATTGATAGAGAAAATTAATGTGAAACCAAGCAGATAGAGGTTCTTCGGGATGCATTCCCAAAGCGTTTCAGCCATCGTGGCTGGCTCTCCCTGCCGGGTCGGTCGGTGGTGAAGTGCTGTCTCTAAGTGCTCTTCAGTAGCACTGCAGGCCAGTTGGAGCGCCGTGGAGCTAGCCTGTCAATCATTATGCATCTCATCTTCATCGTTAGCTTCCTTTTCTAAACATCTGTTCTGTAAATTAAGTTTTCCATAAAAGTACATTGGGTCATTTACCTCTTAGAGCAGAGTTTTGGCATACTTAAAACTCATTTAGTCTGTGCTATGACTTGTGAAGCCAAAAAGGTTGTTTCCTTGTCTGCTATTTTTATTATTATTTTAACTAAATGAAAAGAAGAAGGGTGTTGTTTTCCTTTCCTGTCTGTGAGGACAGCACGAGTCTTCTCTATTGCTCTCTTCAG
The DNA here is from genome assembly GCF_963383645.1 of Muscardinus avellanarius. Taxonomy (NCBI): domain Eukaryota; kingdom Metazoa; phylum Chordata; class Mammalia; order Rodentia; family Gliridae; genus Muscardinus; species Muscardinus avellanarius. Next base: position 7,453,764 of record NC_137803.1, read on the forward strand.
TTGCAATGGTTAGATTTCCCCTCACTGAACAGAGAAGCAAGTTCAGAGTCAAACGTGATGAAGAGTCAGCTGAAAAGGCTGGAGGAATAAACAGGCAGTCTTTTGACAATGAATAATTAGGACCAAATAGCGGCTAATTTGTAAACAGGTGATCAGACTGAAAAGTAAAAGTAACCTTGCACACTAAGGGATCAGATGGAGTAAAATCAGATGAAGAGTCTCTAAAAATATCTATAGAGTCTCGAGAGTAAAGTTAGGGAAGAAGGAGGCAGATGGAGTTAATGTGCTTCCCAGGAAGAGGCTTCCACACAGGTTTCCAGATCTCAGGGAGCATGTATGTCAGTGTACTAGGGTAATACTCTTCATTTCAACAAACCACCCAGATGGGTGATTTAACACAATGGAGAACAAAGACATTTGTAACAGGCAAGACATCCCCTAGGGCTGAAAGCAAGGCCCAAACTCTCTTTGAGGAAGAAAAGTCTTTGCTACAAACAACTTAAGATAATTTGCATTTTGTATTCATTTTTCTTACTTGATTAATTCTATCCCATCTCATCCAGAAATTCTATGTAGGAAAAAGCCTATTAGCGAGTCATGATATTCTTAGAACTTTGTATTTTATATATAAATATACTCAACAAGTATGTTGAGAGAATTGGATGCCTAGGGAGAACTGGATTTTGGCACTCCATTCTACACCTAAAACTATGCCAAATTTATATGTCAGAGAAGATGAATGAAAATGTGATTCACATTTCCCGTCTCTAGCCATTTTTGCTAGGGGTTGAAACTGTGGCTAAATTTATAATTCCAGATTGTAGTAGCTTGGAACATATCATTAGCTTGGAAGACAGGAACAAATTAAAGCCATCTACTAGGTAGGTGTCTGGTCTGTCTGTCTGTCTTGTCTGTCTGTCTCTTTCATTCTGTCTCTCTCTCTCTCTGACTGGGCCTCATATGCCCCAGGCTTATCTCAAATTTCTGAGCGCAGGCAATCCTGCATCATTCAGCCTCCTGACTTGCTGGAATCACAGGCCGAGGTCACAACTGAAACAACTGAACATCTGGTTTAGATGTCGAGTCTTTCTAAAGTTGTGTGATCTAACTCAACAAATGTGAGGTGAAAGCTTGCCTGATATCTCCTACCATCTTGGAATAAATATTAGTTCTCTAATGCTGATACCTGTTAATAATATTGCAGTAAATATCTGGTTTTTGTTAGATTCAGAAAGTATTTGACTGTCTCTCATTTGCCTACTAGTTATGGTCAGTTGTGGGAGTATCAACACAGACATGATCTCTACCCTTCCAGAATTTGGTCTGAAACTGGGAAGATTGATCTTATTTTTTTATTATAGTTTTTTTCTTTCTTTCTGTTATGCTAGGGATTGAATCCAGGGGTATTTTACCTCTGATCTGCCCCCCACCACACCCTTTTTATTTTTTTGTTTTGAAACAGGGTCTCACTAGGTTGTTGAGAGTCTTGCTGTGTTGTTGAGGTTGGCCAAGAACCTATTATCCTCTTGTCTCAGTCTTCCAAGTACTGGGATTACAGTTATGCATCATTATGCCTGGCTTGATTATAGTTTATTACTAATAGTGATGAAGTGAGATAAATGGTATAATTTAGGGGTCTTCCAGGTGATAGGCTCACATATAGCAGAGCAACCCAAACTAGTCTGTGAGAGAAAGACTATGTTTTACTTGTCTTTTAGGTAGTACATGAAACCTGGCAACTTATACTAGTGCTTAAAAATCTGCCCCTGTTTCTAGGTAGTTGAATCTCTCAGAGGAGTGACAGATAACATGGCCCTCACAATATCATCTACTGCTGGCCTCTGTGCACTTGCTGGTTTTCTGTTTTCTCTTTCACCGTCCAGTGGCATGCAGTATTTCTTTTTTTTTTTTTAAATGTCTCACTTTCTGATTTAATTGACTTTAATCCTAATGCATTCTAGATAACAAATCTTGGTGGGAAGGAAGCAGAGCAAGAAATGAATGTATCACTATTATGACAGTGAGAAAAAAAGAATTTTGGTAGGAATGTTCGTATTTGAGAGGAAAGTGTTTGGCCCTTAATATAAAAACACTTTCGCACACTGCAGTGCTCTTCGTTTTAGTTAGTGACGTACTTGCTCTTCTGGAGGTTCGTTTTAGTTAGTGATGTACTTGCTCTTCTGGAGGTTCATTTTAGTTAGTGATGTACTTGCTCTTCTGGAGGTTCGTTTTAGTTAGTGATGTACTTGCTCTTCTGGAGGTTCGTTTTAGTTAGTGATGTACTTGCTCTTCTGGAGGTCTGGCTTAGTATTTGGGCTCTGATACTTTCGAGCTCGAGCTAGATCACCTGCTCTGAAATCAAGAGTTACCGACTTGATTTGCAAATTGACTGACTTATCAAAATTGAATCTTATTTAGTTTCAGTGAGTCTCATTCGTAAATTTTGATTATTTTTCTTATGTTTGTTTTATAAGTATTCTAAAATGGAATAAATTTAGTTATATTTGAAATATGACATATTTTTAACAGAAAAAGGAAAGTTTCATTTTTGGTAAGAGCAGTATAAATAAGTGTGGCTCATTATTTATATTGTGTTATCTGCCGGGCGTGGTGACGCACGCTTGTAATCCCCACGCTTGGGAGGCGGAGACAGGAGGGTCACACAGGTTCGAAGCCAGCCGCACGCGCTGGTTTAGGAGACCCTGTTTCCAAATAAAAAAGTATAAAAAATAGGTCTGGGAGTAGAAGGGCTTCCAGGAACCCCAGTACCACCAAAAAAAAAAAAAAAAAAAAAAATATATATATATATATATATAGTGTTGTTATATAATAATTCTTGGTATTATGTGCTTTTAATATATATATTAAAATATATAAAATGTATATTATATATATAATTACAGAATGATGATTTAAGTATTTTGTGTTTTTAGGGTCCGTTCACAAGCATTGAAACTTTTAGCTTTGCATCTTACAAGTGAAGAAGGGGCCCATGCGAAGCGCCCTGTGATAGATGCCAGAGTTCTCTCCAGAGTCAATAATTTATTTATTGTGAAAAAACCTATTGATCTCAAGTTGGACGACAGAAGAGAACTCATTATTAAGGTAATTATAACTTTTGAGTTTTACTGTGTGGCTGTTTATTATACTTGTATGCCACATATTTTATGTGGCATTTTTTGGGTTATGCGTGCCCAGGGGAGGGAGAGAAGTGTGATTCACAACTAGTGTGAAATTAGGTTCTGGATCCATCTGGCTTCTGGATAAAATGTGTTTATTGAGTAAACACTTCTTGAATGACTATTATACGTCAAGGATCACAGTAAAAATGCTAAACCTAGAAATACTAAATTTCACTTAGTAGAATGCAAAGTATTTAGAATAGTGTCTTAAATACAAGGTAAAGATAACAAAAAGAAGCTTTGTGATGACTTAAAATTAAGTATCACTGGCATAAAATCTATTTGGAATTTTCATGTTGGAACTGCCTAGAATAGCAAAAAAAAAGAAACATAGGATGCAAAGGCAATTTCTCGTAGATGTTATAATGTTTATTGAGACTTTTTTTGTCAATCTCTTTTCTAAATCCTTTACTTCCCACACATTTTCAGAAGTTAATTATGCTATTTTCTGTCTTGAACCAGGACTGTACTATAGCACAATGGACTGATGTAGAAATTTTGCAAAGAAAGCTATTATCTTAATTGTTTTATTTCTGTGATTTTAATTTCTCATTTCACTTCAACTTTCTTTCATTTCCTATTTAAATTTAGATTAGTTCACCAGTATGCATGGTGGTAGTATTATAGAGCCATGTGTAATGCAATATTCTTTCTTCTTTCTTTCTTCCTATTTAATGGGAAAACACATTGAATTTTCTTCTAACTTGAATGTTAGGGCCATATGTCATCCTTGGCAAAAGGATTGGAGTATCTTCCAGCAGCCACTCACAAGGTCCAGTAGGGGACTCACCACGTACTCAAGGTGTGGATAGTCAGTCACATGTTCCCCTGTGTGTAGTTTGGAGGAAGGTAGGAAGGAAGGGGGCTGTCACTTCACTGGACCTGTCCAGGGTCTCTTAAGAGACAGAGAAGGGAGAGGGCCAGGGCATTTTCCCCCGGTGCCTTCTGGGAGCCAGAGGAAAATCCTCAGTCATAGGTCTGGGTCTGTCAGGTCAGCTGGTATGACTTGTAGAGAAGTTAGGAAACCTAGATGTTTTTTGTGAAGTTTTGCAAGTGTCTAATGGATTAATGGGTTGAGAGTAACTTCCTAGCAAAAATGTACATTAATATGAGAGGCTTATTTGACATCATAGCTCTTTGCTTTAGATTCTAAGCTCTGTTCTGACTTAGGACTTAGCACATATCTGTTGCAAAGTTATAGGTAAATACATCAGTGACTTAAATAAATCGACAATTGAGCTTCTATTCTTTTGGCACGAACTATCAAATTTTATTGGGGAGTTGGAAGCAGGTGAAAAAGGTTTTTTTTTGGTTTATAGTTGGAGACTGTTGAAAAGGTATATGAAATCTTCACTTCAGATGATATTGATCTTGCTTTGAGAAGGTCGGCTGGAGAACAGTTGGCGGTGATTATGCAAGGTAATGTCTTTAATGAAGGCAGTCACTGCACTGCTGAGAATAGAACTTAAAATTCCTGTGTGTGGGAGTGTCAGGGGTTGGCAGACTACAGTTGATGGTTCAGTTTCAGCCTGAGGCCTGTGTTATTCTTTTTTTACAGCCTTCAAGTTATGAATACTTTCTTCATCTCTAGAATTGTTAACAAAAATAAAACCAACACCAGAGACTATGTGACAGACCATATGTAAACAGTAAAGCCTAAAATATTTACTACTTGTTTCTTTACAGAAGAAGTCTTCTGGCCTAGTAGATTATCTTTATTTGACCCATAGAATATCATTGGATAGGATTATCTTCTTCTGAAATATTAATAGAATCCTGACAGTAAAGTTTATAGTCTTTTCTCAATTTACCTAGCATGTGTTGTTTTCAGTTTGTACAACTCTTCAGAGAAATAAATCAGAGAGTACATTTATGGGGAGGTAAAAATAAAAACAATTCACTGTAGCATGTATTTTTAAAGGCTTATTGTTAACTCATAAAATATACTCTTAGCTGTATTTGTATTGTTGTTATTTCCAGCCTTCTATTTTCCTTTAGTTTTTTTTATGCTTTCCTAGGTGTGTGTGTGTGTGTGTGTGTGTGTGTGTGTGTGTGTAGTACTGGGGGTGGAGTCCAGGGCCTTCTATCCAGGGCTATACTCCTAGCCCTGTTTTTTTTTTTTTTTTTTTTTTTTAAGCTGGGTCTCACTAAATTGCTGTGAGCCTCACTAAGTTGCTGAGGCTGACTTGAACCTGCAGCCTTCCTGTCTCAGCCTCCCAAGTCCTGGGCTCACAGGTGTGCGGCACCACGCCCCCTCTAGCCTTCCCTGCCTTTAATGTATGTCCTTTAATATTTGCAAGAAAAGATAACTTTGCACATATACTATAAAAATATTTTTAGAGTGAGCATCCATTATCCTGCCACTAGTAGAGAAAGTACTTTGAAAAGCATATTCATCGTATTTGTAGTTTTTTTAGCTTTAAATTTTTATTGATATATAATTGACTTAAGAAATGGGCTAAAGACCCAAGTAGACATTCCTCAAAGAAGACATACAGACCACCAAGACATCCATGAGGAATGCTCAACATTGTTAACATGGGAATGTGAATCAGAGCGTGGTGAGATGTTACCTCACTCCAGCTAGGATGGCTTTCATAAAAAAAGGAAAAACACTATGGAAAACAATATGAAGGCTGCTCTAGAAATTGAAAAGAGAACTACCTACCCTGTGATAGGGCAGTCCCGCTATTGGTAGATATGCAAAGGAGAAGGCAGCAGACTGAACAGCCTCTGCCTGCCCATGGTGATTGTGGCACTATTCACAGTAACATATTTGGACTAAAGAAAATAAGGCTCTGAAAGTTATAGTCTTGTTTAGAAAAAAGATCAAACCTAGTAAGACATTGTTTTAAATGAAAAATAAAATAAGGCTGGGGGTGTAGCTCAGAGGGTGAATGCCCCTAGGTTCAATCCCCAGTACCAACACACACACACACACACACACACACACACACACACACACACTCAAATAAAACTGAGAAAAGCTCTTTTAAAGAGTATTCCTTTGCTATCATTAATATTTCAAAAACAAAATTTATATATTTGGTATGCACTCTACTGGGAGTAATGGAAATCTTTTTTTTTAAGTAGCAGTTAATAGTTACAGTGATAGCTACCAATTCAGAATCCATGTATATTTGTATTTTTCTCAATGAGAATATAGGAGAAAAAGGTTTTATATACTTACAATGAATCTTTAAATAACTAGAATTTCTGCCTCTAGTAACATCTCTGTCTCTCTCACTCTCTTTAGATATAAGCTCCCATAACACTTTATTACTTTGTTGCAAATATAATATGTGAATATATGTTTATTTAAAGGTCCATATTCTTCAGGAAATATATAAAACACACCAAAATCTTTTATATTTACTATTAATAGTTTGAATATAAGGATCTTTTATTAGTAGAAAAATTTTCATGTTGCAAGCTGTATTTACTTATGAGTTTGTGGAGAGTTCTAAATATTTTGAGTTGAATTTGGAAAAAGGAAATATCAGTAAAACAATATAAGGAAAATACTTTGTCATTCACTGACGAAATGATTCATTTGTACACTTGAAAGTGTAGGACTTTCAGTCTGAACTTGTTCACATAACTATTCTTTTTATAGTTTTATATTTTCATTATAGAAGTGATACCTGTTACTTAAGTGTTTTACATATAAAAAACATAAGAAGGAGAAGTTAGAAGTTTTATCCTCTAATTTCAACCCTACATGGAACTTTTTTAATAGCTTGAAAATTGTGGATACCTGTTCTATATACATGTTTGTTAATTTTTAATATTTTGTTTGTAGATATAAAAATGCATGCTGTGGTGAAAAAATTCTGCTTAATTGACAAGATAATTGAGTATTTAAATGAATGCGTGAGTCAAGATGGCCAGGTACAACTGTTTAGTTTTTTTTATAGGTTGTTATTACTAGTCAGTTCTAAAATTGATTTTAGCTGAAATTAAATGACTATTTGGATTTTAAATCCTAAGTAATACCTAATATCTCATTTATTTAAAAAATCTCTAAAAGAGGGTCTCTATAAAAAGGAAAACTAATCTTAATATTTTCATAAGATATGTAAGGAAGAAGTATGTATACCAAACTTATTTTCAGTGGAAAAGAATTCCTAATACTGCTTTGCATTTGAGTTTCTTGTAACTTTGATGACAAAGCATGAAATTCCAAATAAGATATTCTTATGGTGTGGTTGACCTCGCCTCAGAATTGGTGCCGAGAAGTAACTGTGCTTCCCTCGTGGCCAGGTCCTAGAGTGTCTGATGCAGCCGAGCCTCACGCTGCTGCGGAAGCTTTTATATGCGGACCCAGCCCTGCGCGCCTCCCTCTCCCAGCAGTCTTCTTTCTTGACCCTGCTATTCAGACGTGAGTAGAATGAGCACTGCTGACAAGGAGCCGGGTCCTCAGCTTTAGGCGTTCATTCTTCAGCTTTATGAAACATTTATTCTCCATTTTACCAACAGTGCCGCGTTTCCTAGTGCCCATCACTAGAAATATCTCCTCACAGTGGAGAGCACTTAATACGTTCATGAAATTTCCGTATAGTCCTATTTCTTTGTAATCCTTAGAGCTGAAGAGGAGCTGCAGCCTCGGCTTACTCCGTGTAACAGTGTGTTGACTTTCTAGGCTCGGGCCTAGAAAGAGCTGCAGATGCCTGCTCTCGTTACTTCTCTTTTCTCTCAGCATCTTTTCCTTTTTCTTGTTTTGCTTGTGTTAGTGGATTCGATTTTCTATATCTTCTTGGTTCAATTTAGGTAGGTTGTATGTGTCTAGAAGTTTCTTCCGTGTTTTCCAGTTTATTGGAGTATGTATTTTCAAAATAACTTCTGATTATCCTCTGGATTTCCCCGCTGTCTATGGTAATGTCTCCTTTTTCATTTTTGATTTTAATAATTTGAGTTGCTTTTCTTTCTTTTGGTTAGGTTGGCTAAGAGTTTGTTAATCTTGTTAATCCTTTCAAAGAGCCAATTTTTTTGTTTTGTTGAGTTTTTCTATTTTTTTTTGTGTGTTCTCTACTTCATTAATTTCTGCTTTGATTTTTATTATCTCCTGCTTTCTCCTAACTTTAAAACTAGACTGTTCTAGTTTTTCTAGATCCTTTCAGTGTATCATTAGGTTGTTTATTTGATGACTTTTTGTTTTTCTTATGTAGACAGTAAGTGCAATAAATTTTTCTCTTAAAATCATCTTCACAGCGTCCTTAGATTTTCTGTGCCATATCGCTATTTTTGTTGAATTCTAGGAACTTTTAAATTTTTCCTCTTACTTATTCTGTGATCCAGTTCTCCTTCAAGAGTGTATCATTCAGTCTCATGTAGTTATGTGATTTCTTTTGGTCTTCTTATTATTGATTTCTACTTTCATTCTATTTTGATCCGATAAGATGCAGGGAATTATATTACATTTTTTTAATTTGGTGGTACTTGCTTTGTCACCCAATATACAGTCTGCTTTGGAGTAGGTTTCATGAGTAGCTGTTGTTGGTTAAAATATTCTGTGTATGTCTGCTAGGTTTATTTGGTTTATAGTATTCTTTAGGTCTGAAGAGTCTTTGCCTGGAAGATCCATCTAGTGGTGTGAGTTGTGTGTTCAAGTTTCTCAATATTTTTGTATTTGGGTCTTTTTGAGAATTGATGTTCCAGAGTTTGTTTTATAAAATTGAGGGTACCCACATTTGGGACATAAATGTTTACTATTATTATGTCTTTTTATTGGATTTTTTTCTTTTATTAATAAGAAGTCACCTGAGCTGGGTGTGGTGGCACACGCTTGTAATCCCAGCATTTGGTAGGCTGAGACCGAAGGATTGTGGTTCACGGACAGCCTCAGCTACTTAGTGAGGCCCTCTGCAATTCAGTGAGACCTGGTTTCAAAACAAAGACTAAAAAATAGGATAGGGGGTGTAGCTCGGAGGTTGAATGCCCCTGGGTTCCATCCCCAGATCTGCAAAAAAAAAAAAAAAAAAAAAAAAAAAATCACCTGATTTGTCTCTTCTGATGTATTTTGCTTAAAGTATGGAGTGTTGCTTACCCCTCCTTGTTTTTGGTCTCTAGTTCCATGGTATATCTTTTTTTATTCTTTCACCATTAGTGTATGAATATATTTGGCTGTAAAATGAATTTCTTGCAGGCAACATATAGTTAGATTATGTTCTTCAATCCACATTGCCAGTCTGTCTTTTAATTGGGGAGTTTAAACCCTTGACATTAAATTTTCTTATTGAGACATGATTTTTGTTTCCTGTCATTTTGAGCTCTGTTTAAGTTTCTGCTTGGCTTGGAACATTTTTATTCTTCCATCAATTGATAATGATATATTTTCTGAATACAAGAGTCTTGGTTGGAAGTTATTTTCTTCAAAAGTCTGGAATACATCATACCAGTCCCTCCTGGTATTCATGACTTGGGTTGAAAAGTCTGGAGTGATAATTATGTTTTGTTCCTAAATGTCACCTATTCTTTTGTTCTCATTGCTTTTTAGATTCCTTTCTTGGCCTTTGTGTTACTCATTTTTTATTATTACTTGGTGTGGAGAAGTGCTTTTTTGATTTTTTTTTTTTTTTTTGGTGGTACTTCTACCTCCGGGCTACACACCCAGATCTATTTTATACTTTTTCATTTTTGGAAACAGGGTCTCTTAAGTCAGTGCTGCTGGCTTCGAACTTGTGTGATCTTCCTGTCTCCGCCTCCCAAGCATGGGGATTACAAGCGTGCGCCACCACGCCCGGCCTTCTTGGTGTTTTGAGTATCTCCTCTATGTGGATATCCAAGTGTTTTTCTATGTTTGAGTAATTATCTGAAGAGGGCTCTGATACTCTTGGTTCGTGCTTCTAAACCTTTTCCAATGCCTATTATCCATAAATTAGGTCTTTTCATATTATCTTGTATTTCTTGAATATTCAGGTCATGTTGTATTGTTTTCTCTATATTGTTGACTCTATTTTTAGTTTTGGATGAATGAACTGTCTTGCAAAAGTGATATTCTGTTTTCCATGTGACCTAGCTTGCCAGAGGTGGTTTCTATTGAGATCTTGAATTCATTTATTGACTCCTTCATTTTGCTCACTCACTTTTTGGTTCTTAATTAGGGCCTCAATTTCTCTAACAATATGCTTTCATTTCCTGTATACTTTCTCTGAGGCTTTTAATCATATTGAAAATCAAAATTTAGATTTTTTTTCTGACATTTTCTGCAGGTCAGTATTGGGGATCTCTCGTGTTGAGTTGTGAGAGTTTATTTTTTCCTTACTGTTTTTCATTCTTATGTTTTGTTTTCTTGGCATCTTTTTCCTCTTTGTGTGCGAGTCCTGTGCCTATTTGTTATTCCTTTATAATAAGGTCTATGCTGGGGGTATATATTTGCTTCTACCAATCTGTCTCATATAATAAAACTTTTGGGTTTATTACCCATAGCCGGTTTAACAAGATATTGTTCTTAGTGTAGGCAAACAGGAATATCTGACTGTCTGCTGGCCACCATGCTTTCCAGGACCAAACATTATAGTGTAGAGACTATGATGTTCTATTCGGAGCCTACAGCCTGCTGGTTGGGATTTAATGCCCCATAGCACCACTGGTGCTCTACTGATTACGAACCTGTGAAACTGCAGAGCACTGACTTCCCGTCTCTGTGGCCAGTGGCCTAAGTCTAGCAGGACCAGAGACCACTATGTTCTGAACTTTGGCCTGGCTTGCTGAGCTTTGATGGCTCAGGTACACCACTGCTGCTAGTTCTGATCACATGGAGCACTGTCAGTCACTGGCATACAGGCATGGCAGGCACATGTTCTGGCAGAGAGAGTGTTGAGTTGCCAAGCTTTAGCAGTGATCGTGTGAACCCTTGCTAGGCCCTGGCCTCCCTGCTTCAGGGCTTAAGCTTTGACAAGGAGAGATTGTTACTGGTTTGAGACTGGGGCATGGGTGGCTCACTTATTTATCCCAGGGGACACTGCTACAGCTCTGGGTGTCAGTGATCATATGAGACCTTGTTTGTCTCTGGCCTTGATATCTGTAGTGCCCAAATATGGTCAGCCAGGAGTTTCTAGCTTTCTGAACCTGCAACCTGGTATGCTCATTTATTTCGACCCACTATAATACCATAGTCCTGTGGTGACCGCTGGAGACCCTGCAGAGGTCTCACCTGAAACTGCCGACTTAGGTCCCTCCTGCCCGAATGTCCCTAGGATTTTCTGCTAATTCATGTTTCTGCTCTGCCCTATGATAGCCCTAACCCCCACCTCTACAGGAGTGATTTGCAAACTCACAGACCCCACAGGTGTTCATTGCCACACAAGTCCCTGTGGGTCTTCCTCTGGGACAGCTTGTTAACTCAGTCTTAATGAGTGCCCCTTGGGTCTCTGCAGTCAGACTTCTGGGTAGTTGTGACTTTATCAAGCATGGAAAGAAAAGGGCGACTACTTTTGATGATGGTCTGTAGTCACTGTCTACAAAAGGCTTCGCTGCTTCTTTTCTAGAGTTAGTATCTGGGAGCCATGGTGCCGGCAGCTGGCAGCCATATGCGGACTCACCAAGATGGCGCCATTGCCATTCTGTTCTGAGACAAGGGGCATGGAGCTCCTTTTAGTCCTCAGCTCTCTCTTCTGCCTCCTATTCCACCGTGTTTTCACCGTCCTTGTTCTGTTGAGTTTTGGCTGCTTTTCTTTCCTTTGTGAATCAGCATCCTCTCACTGGTTGAGTTTTGAGTCTTAGAGCACCTGAAACACACTGTCTTTCTCCATTCCACCATCTTTCATCTTTGAGAAAACGTTTTATCTAGAATTAAATGAATCGGCAAAGCCTTCCTAGAGACTAAATCAGCTTGCTTCAGTGATTACCCCAAACCACTGTCTGGAGACTCTGGACCAGCAGTGTCTGCATTCCCTGGAAACTTGCTGGAAATGCAGACTTGTAGGCTCCACCCTAGGCACGCAGAATAGAAACCGTGTCTCACCTACCCTTGAGATGGATCTCACATATTAGACAGCGCTGTCAGTTTTTCTGGGTTAATGCTGCGTTTCCTTGCCATTCTGTTAAGATGTTTTAAATTTGAAATTCCTCCTTTCTGGAAATAAAAATATCTCATAAAGTTATGCTCATTGTTATTTTTCAGTTTCCTTAATATTTTATGAAGATTGTACAGTAGTGACTGAAGTTGGAGCGTTGTTTTGTCTCCTGCTATTTGATGAAGTGTCAAGGATGGATATGTGGTGAGATATAAGGATTTAGAAGGCCTTTTATTCTTATGTGTTTGTCTAAGGTTTCTGACATAGTCTTATATAAACATATGGAAGTTTTTGATTTCAGAGGCTTTTCCTGATAAATATAAATAAATAAACAAACACACACACACACACATATATATACTATATATATATATATATATATATATATATATATAGTATATATATAGTTACTAACTTTTGGTTTAAATAAGCAGTTATTTAAAAGTTGATTGAATCAAAAATTGTCCTGCTTTTGAATTTTGAACATTACTAAGTATAAAATTAAATAATTACTGCAGTGATTTTTGTCTTGAATAGATTTTTAGAATATCCTTAAACGTTTTGTGATTTTCTTTTAACATTTTATGATTTTAAAAATATGAGAAGATATTTAGGATGGTCATATCTAATTAACACTGATCTAGAACAACATTAGTGGGAAAGGCACAGAGTCCCCTCCTAGTAAAACCATCACATCCTGACAATCGAATCATTTATTATATGGAATTTTATAGGAAAATATAATTACTCTTTATAAGCAAAACCAGACAGTAGCACACATGTAACTATACTAAATAATAGACTCAATTGCAATCTTAATTTTATTTTTAATCAGAGAAGGAAAGCAGGTTGTGTTAAATAAACTATGATCTAAGTTGCTTTTTACTGTTTGTTTTGCTTTTTTGAAATAGGTCTGTTAATCCTTCCAGTAAACCTTCGCCATCAGTCTTCAGTTTGCCCCTTTCAATTTTTAGAAGGTAAAGGATTTATTTCTCTGATTTCCTTGAAGGAAAAAATACTGCTACCTAAAGGAAATTGTAAACTGTAATGTGGCACAGTTTCCATTTAGCATTTATTTATTTTTTTAAACAAATGAAAGTTATTTTATTGATGGATTAAAATAACCAATATTGTGAATTTATTTTCATTTACAGTTTAAATCATACAACTTGTAGTGCTTCCATGTTTCCTTCACAGTGGTACTTTGGTGATTTCCATAAGTTTAACTCCCTTCAGCAACATTTTATTTTGATATTGTTTAAATCGACAGAGAAGTTGAAGAGCTAGTGTTTATGCTGGGCTATGGTTTGCTTATACTGGTACATAAAGAGCTGGAACCAACCTAGCCTAGTGGCATTGTGATGAAAAAATATTTTTTTGGGGGGGGAGTGGTACTGGGGTTTCTGGAAGCCCTTCTACCTCCGGGCTACACTCCCAGACCTATTTTATACTTTTTATTTGGAAACAGGGTCTCTTAAGCCAGCGCAGCCAGCTTAGAACCTGCGCGATCCTCTTGCCTCCGTCTCCCAAGTGTGGGAATTATAAGTGTGTGCCACCATGCCTGGCAAAATATTCTTATTTTATACCTAATCTATATTTTTTCTGTTTTCTTTCTTTTTCTTCAGTCTGATTATTTTTCTATTACATATTTTATAGTACTTTTCTGTGGTGACCAATATATTATTAGTCTCGCTGATGAATATTTCTTTCTCTGGTCTATTGGTTTATATCCAGTTATTTATTTATTTATTTATTATTATTATTATTATTATTATTATTTTTTTTTTTTACTGGGGGTATAAGTCAGGGCTTTCTAACCTCCAGGCTATACTCCCAGACCTATTTTATGTTTTATTTAGAAACAGGGTCTCACTAAGATGTTGAGAGCCTTAATAAGTAGCTGAGGCTGGCTTCCTGTCTCAGCCTCCCAAGCACTGGGATTACAAGCGTGCACCACCATGCTTGGCTTCCCAGTTGTTTTTTTTTTAAAGTAATTTTCTATTAGTCAATGTCACATTACTATAATGAAATATCTGAAATCATTAACTTATAAAGGAAAGGATCATTTTGGTTCATGGTTTTGAAGATTCCAGTTCAAGATTGGCGGCCCCATTTGCTTTGGGCCTCTGGTGAGGATATTGTATCATGGCAACTGCGTGTGTTGGAACAAAACCATTTTCATGGGCCAGGGAGCCAAGAGGAAGTGAAGGAAACTAGGATCTCATAATTCCCTGTGAGAGGAAACCCCAGTGACCTAAGGACCTCCCACTAGGCCCCACCTTCTAAAAGTCCACCACCCCCCAGTAGCACCACCATGGGGATCAGACTTTCAGCACATGGACCTTTAAGAAACATTCAGTATTCAAACTAGCACATTTTTTTTTTCTATCCCTGGCAAGCCCAGCAGCCTATAGCAAATGTAAAATTGTATATTATGGTGATGAATTTGACTTGATCAGGGACTGAGCTGAGCTGATTTAGGCTTGGGTTTCATTCTTTGTAAAGGCTGCTCTGTTTTGTGGATTGCTCCTTCTTCTAGAGCACAACCCTTAAGGAATTTAAACAGGTAGGCTGTGCTGTGTACAGTTCCCCAATCCTTGTTCAGTCCTAAACATTAATTTTTTGTATTTTTAGCCTCCCTTTGTATCCATTTCTCCCCTCTACCCTCATCCTAGAGTATTACTATAGTCTTTTCATTTTTTATGCAGATATCATTCCTTATCTTTCCTCTTTTCCCCCTTTGTATTTTAATTGGTGAATTGTAGTTATACACCAGAGTGAGGTTCAAAGTGATAAATACAGCATGCAGCATTCCTTATGTGTTTCCCTTCAGTTCTACCCTGCTTTCCTCTCTCCCCATAGATAGGAGATCTGATGCTGGCAACTATTCAAATAACCCTGTGTTCATACCTGAAGCTCTTCATCTTTTAATGCACAACTTGTTCTCTGTCTCATACAAGTTCTCTTAAATAGTCTCCTGTGTCCATCTGATGGTGGCCCCCTGAATCTTCTAGTATATCTTTGTTTTGCGGCATATGGAGATACTCAAGGTTCTCCTTTGATTTCCTTGTTTCAGGCCATCATTAGCTATTTCTCTAAAAAGTCCTTGTTGCATTTAGTGAAAAATTCCAATTAAAAAGTATTTTTATTTAGCAAATTATGTAGCCTGGATTTGCATATAGAACTATGCTTTAGTCTTTTTATGAAGGGATGCATATTAGCACAATTAAGTATTTATAAGATTATCCAATTGTATTTGCCTACCATTTGGAATATATTTTATTAGTAAAATTATTCCTTAACATTTCTTAAGCATTGCTCTTCTGTTAAATACAGATAAATTAACTTTGATTTAAGAGAGATTGCTATTGAATTTGTTCTTATATCTAAAAATATTTTCAGGTTTTCCTGTTGGATTCTCTTATTGATTAGATAAATGTGTTCTTACAGGAAAATAATTAGTTAAAATTTACTCAGTGAATTCTTTAATCATGGGCAATTTCTGTAGCTTCTTTGAGAAGCTTCATTTTCTTTACTTTTATCGGTACCTGATAGCTTCATATCATAATGTAGTTTATAGCCATAGCGACATACATGCACACTGCACTTGGTGGGAAGCCTCATTTTGGTCCTCTGTAAAGTGAGTCCATGGTGCCTGCCAAGGAAATGTGAATGAATGATTGATCACAAGTGTCCTCTGTCAGACAGTAGGTATCCATGTTCTGAATTCTGTTCAGTCTACTGTCGTCTTGAGACCTGACTTCAATTTGCATCAGTTACCTCTGCAACAACTCTGAAAAACATAGAATATATAAGTCCTCAAGGAAACTTAATGAAACATTCTTGGGAGTTTAGAGGAGGGTGTTCAGTATGGTAATTTTAAAATAAGAATTAAGAGGCACATCATTGCATTACTATGGAATAATACAATTAGTTCTCATTTTTGGCTCATCTTTTTGATTAATGTTTAAAAATTTATAGGTTTTGAATTATTTGTATTTATTTTCTCTAGGTATCACCTACCGGTGTATGTAACTGGCCACCATGTTGTGAGTCCTTACTCAATAGTTTTGCCATTATCTGCTGATTGTTTGACCTTGAAACCTGTGTCAGATATGCTGAGAATCGCTTGGAACCTGTCATGGTATCATGGAACTGATAATCTATTGAAGCAAATTAATTCCGACGCTAAAACTCAAGAGTAAGCTGTTATATTTAGAAAAAAAAAAAACATTCACAGTTAATTGTAACTGGTTAGATTTTGTTTTTTCTTCAGGTCAGATAGCTTTTTTTTTTTATGTGATATTATCATCTGATTCTGATTTTAACTAAAGATTATAATTTTCTTTTTATGTTACAGATTACATGTGTTTGTTTTTAAAGATCTTTCACACATGAACATTAAAATTAAAGAACTTTGTATTTAGTGTTTATTATTTAAAAAAATCTACACATGGGCATTTAAATTAAAAAGCATTATATTTTATGCTGTTTAGAGATTATATAACGTTTGTCTACTTAATAGATGTAAATCACTAGGAATAGTGCTCTAGATTAGAGTAAGACTCAATATATATATGAATAGTTATTATTATAATGATTACTTTTGAATATCTTAATATTCTAATCTGTGTGTCATATATGAACAAAACCTATTTTTAATATTTCTGTAGGGAGGAAAAAGTCAGTATAGACACTTGAAATGTTAATATAAAATTCTAATATTGACAGACATGCATGAGTTTTCTTTTGACTGTAAATCAACCTTAATTGTAAGAAAATGAAGTAAAACAATTTTGGGGAGGGAGTTTATACAACGGACCAGCTCGGTCGGCACTGAAACCACTGGGGCTTAGTTCCTAGAAGATGGGCAAAGGCTTCAGCTGTTTTCTGCAGAGGCTTTTCTGCAGCGATTTTCCCTCTCTTACCAAGTAAAACTCCTTCAAGTCCTAGTTCGGCGCTAAACGTGGGGGTTTATCCCCAAGACTTGGGAGAGAGAAATCTGAAATAATTTGACACGGACAATGGCCTCCAGACAATTGCCTCCTTTCGTGCAATTGACAAAGTTTATTATTTCCCCAAAACCAAAATTTGTACCCTTCCAGTGAGATTCCTAGTAGAAAAATGTAAATACCAAAGAACAATAGTGAAGCATAGAGTGAAGGACATGTAAATTACCAACCATAAACAACAAAAGTAAGGCCTGTGACATCACAGGTCTTTTGTGATTAAGATCATCCCCCTGACCTTGGTGGGTCTTTATGATTAAGATTAGCCCCCTGACCATGCAGGTGGGTCTTAGGGGGCAAATTCCAGAAAAGATAAGAATCACACACAGAGTTTTTTTTTTTAAGAATTTGGCTTTTAGAAACTCCTTTAACCCTTTCCGTTCCTAAGGCTCTGTCCATGTCCTCCTCTATCTAGTAACTTCTTTGAGCTGGATAGGGACGAAATTGGAGGTTTCAGCCTTCATACATGTAGTTGGCATGGGGGAATCTGTGTCGTGTACGTCTATGATGATCCAGAGGATTGTGATGGATGTCTGCCAGATTTTGTCTGCAATACCATCTGATGTCTGAAAGCTTCAAGCCTATGAGACAACACTCACAATACAGTTTAGCAGATAGGGCCGAAAAAGCAACATGAAGTTTTTAAATTTAATTGTCAGATGTACTACTTTAACCTCTACCATCCTCTTTTAATAATCCATCTTCATCACATAGGCATACCACAAACCTTCTGCAACTTTGCTTTTAACCTTCTGTTTTTTATCCTGGTCCTTTCTTTCCCATTTTGGGACAATCTTAGGATAAACTTTACTTCATACAAAATGCTTTCTTATTCTCACAAGATTTCCTTTCTTTATAACCACCAAAACTTTATATCTGCACACTTATTATACCTGTCTTTTATCCTGACATACATATTCCTTAGCCAGGTGGTGCCTCCCTGTCTCCGGGCAGTGCATGTACTAGGTGCAAGGGTCAAGAATCTACCTGGCCCTCGGCTCTATTGTATTGGGCATTATTGACTGCTCATCAACTAGGCTGCTTTGAAGTCACATAAAAAGTTTATCTTTCCTATATCCGGGTCGGATCACAAGGAGAGGAGGTAAACAGAGGCACCGGTTGCCTCTCTTACAGTTTTAGGGCTAATGGCTTCAGCTGACTCCTAAGGCTTTTACTATAGGTTAATGAGTAGAATCAAGGGCAAAGATAGAGAGGAACTCTGCATTGTAATTGCTGCAGCTTGAATGCTTTCACAGCACTTAAGCTTTAACTAGGTTTTATTATAGCTTGGAGCAAGGCAGGAGGAGTCTGAGGGCTCAGACATATATTACCTGAATTTTTATCTTCCATCGACACAGTTTCTCCCATGGTCCTGATTTTTGGGATCCCGTTTTACATCACTGGAGCCATTAGTATAGAATCATTACCAAAAGAACAATAGCTTATAAAAGAACATCTAAGAGCAAGAAGTACTTTGACCAGGGGCAACGCCCCCCTCAGGGCTTCATCTCCTTGAGATTTGATGCCACGTCATGCGTGCAGGGGCACGGCAGACTCCAATCTCAGGACGAATCCATGGCAAGTTTAGAATAGAAATAAATGTGGGATTTTGCTTAAATAGCTTTATGTTGCTCTTTTCTTCTTTCTTTTTGTAGGTTTCTAGATTCATTGAGGTTGTCCACAGAGGACAGCCTTGCTCTGAAGATGACACACACAGCGAGTGGGCTGCAGGACTGCCTGCAGTCCATCGTGCAGGCCTCAGCCCACAGGGATGTTCGGGCTGCTGTCACCAGGATGAGTTTTTATCTTCTGAATGACAGACTGTCTTTACAGGGTGGTATTGGCCCATGCGGGGTTACCTTGAAGTCCTTGGACTGGCACACAGCACTAAACAGGTCAGTTTAAGCTTATCACTTCCAGTTTCAAAGACCTGGGTTGAATTGTATTTGAGTTCATCTCAAAACCTTTGAAAATGTACTCTTAATGTTGCTATCATGAGAGAAGTACTTTCCACAGAAAGAAAAATTCTAGTTTTTTTAAATCTGTAATATATAATAATAATGTGAAAGAAAAAATTTAACGTAGTATATTTTTGAAGGAATTATTAATAAACATAACAATTTTGTTTTTTCTCCTAGCTTAGAAAATTTTATCCCACAAAAGGAAATAATTAGGATAAGATGTGGATGAAAGACATGGCATGTTTATCCCAGTACTTACTATAAATGAGTTGAGATATCACTGCATGATTGATAGGTTTGGTCCACTCACTATAGACTGTTGTGTTTTGTTCTCAAGTAAATTATCATTTTTTAACTTTGAATTTAACAAAATTGATTTCCATGTAGAGGTTTCTTAAGCATTATTGGAGAGAGATTCCAGCTTGTAAATTTAGCACATTTAACTGGTAGCAGATGGCTGCAATGGAAACAAGACCGATACACATCCACTACTAGCAACTTTTCATTTTAGTCTTCATATGTGATTTTAGTGTAAAATGTATAACTTCCTCATTAACCATAAAGTGTACAGCTTTCACAATGCTAGGTTAAATGAGTTTTCAAAATGTGAACCTTGTTTTTATTTACTTTTATAACTGGGATATATAATCAGACCTTTCCAGGAGTGTACTAGAACTCTCTAGGCCTGCCTGGCGAGACCTCTGATGGATACATGATCAGAATGTTTGAAGCCAGGCGTGGTGGCGCACGCTTGTAATCCCTGCGCTTGGGAGGCTGAGACAGGAGGATCGCACAGGTTCGAAGCCAGCCTCAGCTACTTAGTGAGCTACTTAGTGAGCTACTTAGTGAGGCTTTCAGCAACTTAGCGAGACCAGTTTTCAAATAAAATATAAACTAGGTCTGGGAGTATAGCTCGGAGTTAGAAAGCCTCTGGGTTCCACCCCTAGTACCACCAAAAAAAAAAAAAAAAAAAAAAAAAGTTATCATTAAACACAGCTATTCTTTAAAAATTGGGAAATTTTATGAAAAGTAAAGGTATTGAGTTTGGAAGAGTCATCACATTTTAATTGTTTTATATTTTACCATTATCTGCTTGTGAGCTGTTTATATCTACTCTGTGTTTTAGAAGCAGAATGCTACTGTTTATCGCTTCACAACTCCATGTCACTTTGTGGTTTGAAGTTGGCCATAGGGGAGATATTCATAGGATGCAAATTGGAAAACAGCAGATCAGCACCGTGCTCTGGGGCAGTAGTTTAATGTTTACCAGCCCTCTGCTTTGAAACATTCTGAGGATCCTCCAGGCTGTTTTCCAAAGTGATTGCACTAATTTGCAATCCCACCAACAGTATAATAGACTCCCCACTTCTCTACATTTTTTACCAGCATTTGTTGTTTTTTGTGGTGCTGATTCAATCTCTTTGATTGCTATTGGTTGGTTGAAATTTTCTATATCTTCTTGACTCAGTTTAGGAAGGTTATATGTATCTAGAAATTTGTCAATTTC
Source organism: Muscardinus avellanarius (assembly GCF_963383645.1). Lineage (NCBI taxonomy): Eukaryota > Metazoa > Chordata > Mammalia > Rodentia > Gliridae > Muscardinus > Muscardinus avellanarius. The sequence goes on from NC_137803.1 coordinate 7,474,440, forward strand.
TTTTAGATTTTCCATTTTGTCGGAGTATAGTTTTTCAAGGTAGTTTCTGAAAATATTCTGAATTTCCATGCTGTCAGTGGTAATATCTCCTTTTCCATCTCTTAGTAATTTGGATTGATTCTTTCTTTTGGTTATATTGGCTCTAGTGTTTTATCTATATTTTTTATTTCTTTTGAGAAATCAGCTTTTGGTTTTGTTGATTTTCTGTATCATATAAATGTTGACTATTGTTATTTTCTCTTGCTGTATTGTTCCTTTTACCAGTTTTTTTTTTTTTTTTTTAAAGACCTCTTTGGTCTATTCCAATAAGCTTGGGCTTGAAGTCTAATTTGTTTGATATCATAGTTGCTACTCCTTCTTTGGCATGGATTATCTTGCTTCAGCCCTTCACCTTTATTTGTGACTATCTTTACTTCTAAGGTATTTTTCTTGCAGGTAGCATATTGATGGATTTTGGTTTTTAATCCATTTTGCCACCTTAGGGTTTTTTTTTTTTTTTTTTTTTAATTGGGGAGTTGAGGCCTTTATTTTCAGCACAATTACTGAGAAATGATTTTTAATTCCTAACATTTTGAGTTTTAACTTCTGTTTGAGGTAGTGTTTATTCTTCTTTGCTTAGTTGTTTGTTTGATGGAAACTATTGTTTCTCTAGTTCTGGTGTTTATTACTTATTTCTTCTTTGCAGTTAATCTCTTTGAGTATTTTCTTTAGTGCTGATTTGGAATACATTCTTTCAGCTTCTGGTTGTCATGGAAGATTTTTATTTCTTTAGGGAACTTGAGAGATATATTTTCTGGGTGTACGCTTTTGGTTGCAGGTTGTTTTCTTTCAGAGTTTGGAATATGTTTCTCTTGGCCCTTCTGGCTTTCATGACTTGATTTAAGAAATCTGGAATCGGGCATGGTGGCACATGCTTGTAATCCCAGCATTTGGGAGGTCGAGATAGGAAGGATTGCAGTTTGTGGACAGCCTTAGCTACTACTTAGTGAGGCTTTTTGCAACTCATTGAGACCCTGTCTTTCTTTTTTTTTTTTTGGTGGTACTAGGGGTGGAACCCAGCGGCTTCCTACCTCCGGGCTACACTCCCAGACCTGTTTTATACTTTATTTGGAAACAGGGTCTCACTAAGTTGCTAAGAGCCTCACTAAGTAGCTGAGGCTGGCTTCGAACCTGTGTGATCCTCCTGTCTCCGCCTCCCAAGCGTGGGGATTACAAGCATGTGCCACCATGCCTGGCTTGAGACCCTGTTTCAAAATAAAGAATAAAAAGTAGGGCTGAAGGTGTCACTCAGAGGTAGAATGTCCCCTGGGGTTCCATCTCCAGTACCGCCAAAAAAAAAAAAAAAAAGTCTGGAGTGTCACCTTTAAGATTCTCTCCTTGAGGGGAAACCTCAGTAAAGCTAGAATGGAAGGATAGGAGAGGAAGAAGGCTGAAGTTGATTAATGGAGGATCTGTATCCAAATATGTGTAAAAGTATGAATATAGCATAGTTAACCTGGCCACTCATTGTTGAGAGGTGGGGAAGGGGAAGCAGGGGTGAAGAGAGGGCACCAAGCACAGTCTGAATGTATGCCACTTTCAATATGTACCACATAAAAATAAAAAATAATAAATTGAAAAAAAAAGATTCTCTCCTTGGCCTCTACATTAGTCAGACCGACTGTCTTGTGACGTGATGAATCTTTTCTCTGATCTTGTCTAAAGAGGGTTCTATATGTTTTCTGTACCTGTTTAGCAACCACTTCTTCTATGTTCAAATAATTTTTTGATATTACTTCTTAATGATTGTTGATCCCTTTGGCTTCACTTTCTATTTACTCTCTTATATCTATTATTTTTAGGTTAGCTCTTTTAAAATTGGCCCATATCTCTTCAATGTTCTAAATTATATACTATATGTTCATTTTTGGAGTGGTCATTTTCTAAGAATGAGATTTTATTTTCCACGTGGTCTAGTCTACTGTTTAGTTTGTACTGATGCCTTCACTTCTATGCCTTCACTTCCTTCAAAGCTTCTTTCTGATTCCTGTTAAGAGTATCAGATTCTTTGTTTATTTGTTCCTTTATTTCTTTCAGGCTCTTTCTAAATTCTTTTTAGAAATCCTATATAATTTCTACTCTTAAAATTCTGATTTGAGCCAGGCGTGGTGGCGCACGCTTGTAATCCCTGCACTTGGGAGGTGGAGACAGGAGGATTCCGCAGGTTTGAAGCCAGCCGCGCTGGTTTAAGAGACCCTGTTTCTAAATAATAAAAGTATAAAAATAGGTCTAGGAGTGTAGCCCAGAGGTAGAAGGGTTTCCAGGAACCCCAGTACCACAAAAAAAAAAAAAAAAAAAAAAAAAAAAGATAAAATAAAATTCTGATTTGTCCTTCTGGTGATCTCTGCAATTTTGTGTTGGTGGGTTCTGTTATTGTGGGGTTGTGGGATCTCATTGCTGCCTTGCTATTTCTCCTTTTCATTATTTCAGGTTATTTAAGTTTGTATCTTTGTTGCTTTTGGTAGCTTTTTCTCACTCTGTTCTTGTCAACTGGTATATACAATGTCAAGTTGTATTTTATTCAGTGGTATAGGTTGAGTGAGGAAGAAGGTGCTGAAGTAGTAAAAGCAAGAATAGGGTAAAATAGCAGATGGGATTGGGTAGAATGGGAGCTGAATGTAGTTGGTAATATATAGTAGACATAGATAGTGAATACATAGGAGGATAGGTATTGTTGAGCACTGCTTTGTAACTCTGGAGGATGAAATGGTGAGTTTGGTTGCAACTTCTGAATGTTCTAGCTGGGGTCTGGGAAGTAGGATCTCTGTGGAGCATGGGATGAGGAGTCTACCACTTACAATTTTAATGAGCTGCAGCTGCTTACTTGCTTCAAGGTATTGGCTTTTTTCTTGGGCATCTCTGGAGGCTGGAGTGCCAGCAGTTCTGGTGTGGTTAAGCAACATGATGCTACCCTGGGCCCTTGGCTGCAGCCATCCTCCATGGGGTGCAGTGGGCTACTTTTCTGTCCTCTTTTCTACTTTCTAGTTTTATTTCCACTGCCTTTTAGTCTTTGTTGTTCTGTTCAATTTTATGCTACCTTTTTTTTCTTGTTAAGACACCATTTTCACAGTGATAGAAATCTAATGTCAGCAGAACTGAGAAGTGCCTCTTCCCTCAGTTGTCATCTTCCCAGAAGTCTCTTAAAGAGGGGATTTTTAATAAATAAAACTAAAATAATATTGCAAAAATCATGTAACTATCAAGTATAGCCTAATATAGATAGGCATTAGGTATATGTAGCACTTATGTTCTAACACTCAGCAGTTTTGTGACTATAGAAAAACACTTTGCTTGAGTTTTCTCATTTTAAAATGGAGCTATCACCTTTATGAAGACACAAAGATTGGTGTTCAATAAGTGCTGGATATTACAATTAGTAGTACTATTATTCTATTTTCATGTAGTTTTTTAGGTTTTTCTTAAAAGATAAAGCATTACAGATAAAATTGAATCTTACTATAACTCTGATTGCCTTTATGAAAAACATTTTTCCAAACTACTTCTCTTTTTTGTTACTAATTTTTTTTTGTTTTGTTTAGGTGGTACCTGGGATGAACCCAGGAGGATCCTCTGAACTATATCCATAGCCCTATTTTATTTTTTTTGTTTTGAAACATGGCCTCACTAAGTTTCTGAGCCTGGCCATGAACCTGAGATCCTCCTGTCTCATCCTGACAAGTACTGAGATTACAGGTGTAAGTCATCATTAAAAAAATCATTTGTGTAAAATCTTCTTGCTCTCTTAAACCAGCTTTTTAAGATTCTCAGAAAGTCGGTTTGTATCGTTTTTCTCTGAACTTTCAGGTATTCCTTTCTCGGTCTACCTGCAGAGTTCTTCTTGCCTATTACAAACTCTGATAACATCCTTGCAAGATTTTTTTCTCTCTCACTTGATTACCTTGTTCTTAATTGGTTCCAATTAGTTTGTCATGCTAATTATTCTTATCAGTGAAGGATGGCCCTTCCTTCATGAGTAGGCACTTTTCCTTGGACAGTTGGAGGCAATGTTTATTTTTGTCCACCTTGGCATTTCTTTGCCACTTTTTTGAATTTAGCATTTTTTAATGCTATTGATCACTTTTCTTTTGTCATATTCAGCTGTGTGGGCACATTTTCTCCATTATAGGCTCAGGTTGGTTGAAAGCAGATACCTGGTCCTTAATCTTTGTATTTTCATAGCATCTAGAGCAGCATCTCATAAAATAGCTCACTCCTGAGAAATGGGTTATGTGCATGTGTCCATGATCAACAGTGATAATAAAGAGCTGGAAACCATGATTACTGTCTTCTTGATTATAGGTTTTTACAAGTTCTTCCTGCTTGTAGTGAAGATGAGAAACTGCTAATAGATATCATACATTTTTTAAATAAATTAATAAAGGAACAAAGGAAAAATCCACCAGTAGAACTTCTCAACTGGACTCTAGAATTGCTTCTTCGACATGTAAGTGCTTTTAAATAATTTGGATTTTTGGTTTTGAGGAGTACAGTCTGTATATATCCTGTACTTAGTAAAGTAGTTCTCATCTTATCAGGAGTAGCATTGTTCTGATGGATTGTGCCTCTTGTTTACTAACGTTCTATAGAGTGAATGGGATCTTTAAGCTTGGTGTTTAAAAATAATGTATTCTCTTTGTGACCTTTTAGCTTCAACTATATTTTAAGTGGGGATCTCATATGGAAATGGGGTTTAAATAGGAATGTGGAGAGGTACCCATGACAGAAGGAAGCAGGAGGGGTGTGGTGATAGTGAGACTGGAAAGAGTGAATACAACCGTGCTCAGATTTTAATGAAAGGATGCTGGGATATTTACCCCTGTGGTCTCCACTATTCCCGGATTTTTAGCTCTCACCTAAGAAGCTTACAAGAATCCAGGAAGCTAGCTCATTATCTGTTGTTGGTCTGATTTTCTATACATCTATGCATTTATTTGTAAATACCATGGGAATTAGCAAATATAACCTTTTACACAAATAATCAAGAAAACAATAATCAAGAAAAAATTATACATAAATTAGAAAATAAGTTATAAACTGATTTAGAATATAATAGACCTGACAAGACAAATGTGTTCCAGTAGTACATTTACAAAGCTTGAAGAGATGATTCTTTATAAAAATGCAAAGTGCTACATGTTGAAAATGAGAAATTCTGATCAGTATGAATGTGTGTGTATATTTATATACATATGACCTGTTTAGATGTTTTTTATATTTTCATCTATTAGCAACTGATGAAACTAAAGACTTTTATTTATAATTGTCTACCATCGTCTCCCACAGTGCCTTACAACAAACCGTCAATAAACATTTCTTAACTCAGAGGCATGTGACATTGAGAAAACTATGTAGTTAATTAGAAGAAACACACAGAACCTGACTTTTATAGCTTGTTCAATATAGTACAAAGGAATACCATGAGTATTTTCAAGGTTCTGCATGCGAGTCTGTTTATGGACTAAACACAGATGGAGTGTGTGTGTGTGTGTGTGTGTGTGTGTGTGTGTGTGTGTGTGTGTGTTGTAGGTTTGTAAACAGCTTATTCTGAGTGAGGTAGATATTTTTTATACGAGGACCTTGCGTTCTTTCCTGTGAATTGCCCCTTGTTGTCCTTGTTGGTTCTGCTCCATAACTGGGCTGTTAATTCCTTTTTTTATAATGGAGGAGGAATTCTTAAATGAAGGAGCTTAGCCCTTTGCCTATGATTTGGATTCCAGATGATTTGTGTCGTGATGGTCATTTATGTTCTGCCCATGCTTCCTTGTTTGCACTTAATCATCTTCCGTCTTACCTCGCCTTTCTTCTCCTGGTTTTACTGCAGTTTTGCCCCTTTCATGTTTTGTAGTATTGCCTTTAAGTTCTGACAGGGACCTAGAGTCCAGAGGCGTGTGATTAGCAAGCGGTGCTGCGCTGACCCCGGTTACTGTAGGTCCTCAAGCTTCCACCCAGGCTGCCTGTGCTTTCTAGTCGGCTGCCAGAGTGCTCCTTCACTCAGTGCTCAAGTTCTCCGTGAGCTTGCTCTCACCCATCTTTTCCATAACATTCACTGTAGCCGACAGAGCCCTGCTTGAGCTTGCTTCTGACATGCCAACCTCACTTCTTCCAACCATGCAGCCTTCCAGTTTTTCATACAAGGCGCCAAACTGCAGAGTGCTCTTGGGTGTCTTTTTCTCTTTGGCCAGGATGCTCTTATCCTAAATATCTATCTGCTAATAGCCACACTTAAGTCAGTGTTTGCTTCAGATATTCACCAGAGAGCCTCTTTGACCCTCAGTGTAACGCAGCAGCCCTCTGCACCCCTCTGACACCTGCCACTCTCACCTAGATCTGTTTGCCTTCTGCCCGCCCCCTGCACTTGCACTCCACGAGGTCAGCTTATTTGCTATACTGACTGCCCTATTAGTTGTCAGGTTCTTTATAGTTTCCAAATTATGTATTTTTTTGGAAAGATCTTTTCTATCTCAAGTTTTGAGTAAATATGCCCATGTTTTCTTGTTTAAGGTTTTAATTTTGTTTATATCTTTACTTATTTTGAATTTACTTAGTTACTTATTTTTTGGTGGTACTAGAGGTTGATCTAGAGGCAATCTACCTCTAGGCTATATCCCTAGCCCTATTTTTAAATTTTTCTTTTTTTTTTTTTGCGGGTCTGAGGATGGAACCCAGGGGACTTTGACCTCTGAGCTACAGAATTTTAGGTGATTACACTATAGTTCAAAAACAGTTAAAAGTTATTTTTGGTATTATTAAATTTACTTATTTGGCTTTTTATGATGTCAAGCCTTTGTTTGGAAAGTGTCTACTTTATTTCCTCATTTATTACAGTGTTATAAATAATACTTTTAAGGGTTAGCGAAGTGCACATAGCATCTACCAACCGGAGGTTTTACTCTCTAAGTATCCTGACCAAGATTAAATTAGTAAGTAGTATAAATACCAATGTTTTAGAGTAAAGAAAACCTAAAAGTAAAAAATAATGCCTTTTTAAGTTATTGTTGAAATGGATAAACTAAGTGAGAATTTAAGATGATTAGTAAAATAGAATTGCAGAATTGCTTTGAATGAACAGATATATATAAAATGATACATAAAAGCTATGGCTGTAGAAATTAACAAAGTTAGGCAAGTATGAATTCTGATGTAGGAGAAGAATATAGTAGGAAGTGGAGGGAAAAACCAACTGCCTTCCTGAGGAAAGACTTAGGGACTGCCTCTTGTGCAAACTTTATTTGTGTTCCAGCAGACCACTCATTTATTATAGCCATATTGCAATTCTTGGGCACTTTAGGAAATTATTGGCCCATTATTCTGTATTTTAATGTAATGATACCTTGTTAAGGTAAAAAATAACTGGAGAGTGCTGAAATTGAATGCCATTCTTTCCATTATGAATTCTTAATAGACATTCATAAAAATGGGCTGTAATTATTTCCACTTTGGACGAAGCTACTCAGAGTGATATCCCCGAGCTGCCTCGCCCAGCTGATCGCGCGTGTGCGCTCAGGGTGCATGCAGGGCACTGCACGTCATCTTGGCACAGGCGGCCGAGGGAGTAAAATGGGATGTGATGAGTGGTAACAGTGTGTCCGTGGAGAAAATGAGCCGTCATTATAGAAATTGTTTCCTCTTGGAGGTCAGCAGGGACACAGTGAGAGCTCAAGGAGTTGGTATAAAATCAGGATTGAATGCTAATGTCAAAAGACAAAAACATCAAGTATGATTAAGCACTTGCATCAGTAGGCATCGGCAGAGACATCTATTCTGCCGGCTGTACTCCAGGAATGGTGTTGCTGAGGTTCACTGAATCTTAACGTGAACATGTAAATAAATTGAAGATGCAAAGGGGACAAGGCCAGTAATCTATAAGCAGAAACAAGTTGTTAATAGGATGAGATTCTCTTGAACAATCTGACTTTTAGATATGCGTCTGCTGTATCAGTATATTAATCCATAGCTTCTACTTAGTTTTTATCGATGGACCATAATTAATAATCCCTGATAATTAAACTGTATTTTACCAATGATGTGATTTTTCATCTTGGTACAGAGAGTTTATTCATTTTGTCAGTGTATATGGAAGCTAGAAGGTATGTGAATCAGTATTTTTACTGGTAAAAGGAACAATACAGCAAGAGGAAAATAACAATAGTCAACATTTATATGATACAGAAAATCAACAAAACCAAAAGCTGATTTCTCAAAAAAAATATAGATAAAACATTAGTGCCAATATAGCCAAAAGAGATGGAAAAGGAGATATTACCACTGACAGCATGGAAATCCAGAATATTTTTAGAAACTACCTTGAAAAACTATACTTCAACAAATGGTACTAAGAATACCATATAAAATATATTAATTTTATGATATACTAAACATTCTCCTATTCATGTGTGAAACATAGATTTTTTAGCTAATATTTCATCCTTGGTGTGTGTCACATCATTGTATATATAGCATACAGTAAGAAATAAAATCTAACGGTAACTATTGCTGTTATAAATTCTTTCACATAAAAATTCAAGCCGAGCGTGATGGTACACACTTGTAATCCCAGCATTCGGGAGGCTGAGACCAGAGGATCATAGTTTGTGGACAGCCTCAGCTACTTAGTGAGACCCTGTTTCAAATTAAATAATAAAAAAAATAGGGCAGGGGTTGTAGCTCGGAGGTTGAATGCTCCTGGGTTCCATCCCCAGACCCACAAAAAAAAAACAAAAACAAAAACAAAAAACCTCAATTCAAAACAATTGTCAATAACATTAAATATAACAGAATGGGTTTGTTTGTTTGTTTGTTTGTTTTACAATTCAGTACCAAGGATTGAACCCAAGGACATTTACCTCTGAGCTATACTCCCAGCCCTATTTTTATTCTTTATTTTGAAACAGGATCTCAGTAAGTTATAAAGGACATCACTAAGCAGCTGAGGCTGGCCAAGAACCTGAATCTCCTATCTCAGACTCCCAAGTACTGGGATTACAAGCATGCACTACCATTCCCAGTCAAATGGTTTTATTAATAGTGGATTTAAGAATTTAATGTATAATTAGAATTGTTTATATTTGACTTACAGAAACGAAAGGGTATGTACCAACAGTGTCAGTCTGTTCGTTGGAGTTGTAGGTGCCTTTCTTTTCTTCTTGTGCTTCACTATTTTTCTTTGTTTTCTGTGATACATAAGCTTCTTTTGTTGGCTCGACATACCTTTCGAGTTTAAAACATCTTTGTGAATACTTAAGGCCCAGACCTACTTGTTAAGTAATTAATGCTTGGTTAATCCAGAACACAGCAACAGAAACCTTTAGAGGAAGCTTATGTATAACTCATGATAGAGTAAAAATGTTTTGTATGAATTCCATTTTTTAGAGTCCAAACCCACTCTTAGACCTGCTGGTTCTGACAGAGTCACAGGCTGGAGAAGAGACAGATGACATCCGGACCGCCATTAGGCAGCAGCTTCAGAAGGAACTGACTGCTCTCTTCAACACCTTGCTTCTCAGTTGCACCGCAGCTACAGACAGGTACCCTTCCTATCATGGAGGCCTGGGGACATTTATAGAGAGCCGAGTTTTCCGTGGAATTCCAGAGTTTTACTTCTCACTTCTTTAAAATATAGGGGTAGAAAAGTTAGATACTAATCAGGTTTGCTTGCGTGGTTTTTGTTTCAACTGACTCTCTGGTACTGCCTAATTGTAACTTCTCAGTCTCCTAGAAAACACAGGCACACAGTCACACACGTTCACACACACTGCGTTCATAAAGAAAAATAAAAGCGTCTGTCTTTCCCTTGTTTTCATATCATAGTCAACACAGAAAACATTTGACAGTAGAGGTATGGATTTGGCTTATCAGCAGACCTACAGTACTGCAGCAGCAGACACCAGCTGTGTGCTGTCTAACTCCGCTCACCGTCTTCCTGGAGTTAGCAGCACAATCTCCAGGTTGGGGGCTCAGTACCGACAGAGTCCCATTCACCCCGACTCACGATGCCAATTGCAAGACTCAGGTTGGCTCACTTGCTCTTCTGATTGACCTGACTTCCCACACCCCACTTACTGGGTTTGATTAATTTTTGAGAGTGGCATACAGAAATCTGAGATACAGTTACCTACAGTTTTCTGGGTTATTATAAAGAATATGACTAATACATGCATGAAGAGATGTATAAAGCCAAGTGTGGGAGAACGGGCATGGCCTTCACACTCCTTTCAAGGTCCCTCCACGACTCACCTGTCCACATATGCTACACATAGTCACTGTTCAAATTGTTTCTTCTTTACTCAGCTTTGAGGATTTATTATTTCTGGGATTGTCCATTTCATGTAAATTATCTACTCTTTTGGTGTATAATTATTCTGCATTCTCTGTAGTTCTTTTTATTTCTGTATGTAGGAAGCAATATCTTTACTCTCATTTAGGATTTTAGGGAAACTAAAATCTCAAAATCTTTTTTATTTTAGACTAAAAATTAGTCAGTTTTATTAATGTTTTTCAAAGAGCCACCTTTCAGTTTTATTTTCCTTGTTGTTTTCTATTCTCTGTTTATTTCTGCTCAAAGCTTGATTATATCCTTTCTTCTGTTGTTTTGAATTTAATTTCCTTTTTTATGTCTAGTTCTTTAAGATATAACGTTAGGATATTGATTTTAGATATTTCCTTATTTTGAGGTGCTCGAGATTGCATACAGGGTGTGTACACGCCAGGCAAGTTCTCTACTCCTCAGCTACCTCCCCAGCTTCCCTTTTAGGTCTTTTTGATGTAGGTGTTCACAGACACAATTTCCTTCTGATCACTCCTTTTGTGGCATCCTGTGGATTTTGGTATATTGTGTTTTTTCATTTTTTTCTCCCAAAGTATTTTCTAATTTCCTTAGTGATTTATTCTCTGACACATTGGTTGTGAAAGGCTTTCCTGTTTAGATTATACCCATTATTATTATTATTTTTGGAACTGGGGATTGAACTCAGGGGGCATTCTACTTCTGAGCTTTACCCTCAGTCCTATTTTTTTATTCTTTATTTTGAAATAGGGTCAACTTGGTGTCGTGGCGCACTCTTGTAATCTCTGCACTTGGGAGGCTGAGACAGGAGGATCGCACAGGTTCGAAACCAGCCTCACCTACTTAGTGATGCTCTCAGCAACTTAGCGAGACCCTGTTTCCAAAACATAAAATAAGTCTAGGAGTATAGCTTGGAGGTAGAAAGCCTCTGGGTTCCACCCCTAGTACCACCAAAAAATTAAAAAAAAAAAAAAAAAGAAAGAAAGAAATAGGGTCTCACAATGCTGTTTTAGAGAGCATCAGTAAGTAGCTGAGGCTGGCTGCGAACCTGCAATTCTCCTGTCTCAGCCTCCCAAGTACTGGGATTATAAGCATTTGCCACCATGCCTGGCTGATTATAGATATTTGTGAATTTTACTGTATTTCTTTGCCAATGACATCATAATTTGATTGGATTTTCTCCCAAACCATTACACCTCCAAGGCTTGTCCTTTCAAGCTTTTAGGATAGACTTTTTTGCTCCAGTTCCTACCCAAAAGATCTGCCCTGAAGCCAAATTCTGTGCCTAACAAGAACCCCCTCTGTGAGAAATGATCTTCACGTTCAGTGGCTCCTTCATACAAAATTTGACATTGACTCACAAGTGAAGAGAATTGTGAGGAAGGAAAATGTCTTAGATGATTAAGAGGAAAAGTCATCATAAACAGATTTATAGCTATTGAGTATAATAAGAACTTCAGAGTTGCAATTATAAGGAATAATACAGCTGAGCATGGTGGCACATGCTTGTAATCCCAGTACTTGGGAGGCTGAGACAGATTGATCTTAAGTTTGCAATCAGCCTTAGATACTTTATGAGGCCCTGCACAACTTAGTGAGACCCTGTTTCAAAATAAAGGATAAAAAATAGGGCTGGGTATAGAGCTCTCAGTTATAATGCCCCTGGGTTCCATTGCCAGTACCACACACAAAAAAGTAAACAAAGAATAATACTTTTAAATAAGAGATTAGAGGAAAAGATGAATACAGTAAAGACATAGAGACTACCAAAAACAAAAACAAACGAAAACTCTTTTCTTTCTAACGTTAAGAATTCATTTCGGCCAGGCATGTTGGCACATGTCTGTAATCCCAGTACTTGGGACACTGATACAGAAGGATCTCAGGTTTTAGGACAGCCTTAGCAATGTAGCAAGACTCCCAGCAATCTAACCAGACTCTGTTTCAAAATAAAAAGGGCTGGGTGTGTACCTCAGAGGTAGAATGCCCCTGGATCCAATCCTCAGTAGCACCCAAAAAAAAAAAAAAAAAAAAAAAAAAATTCAGCAGTCTAGACAAAGTAATGTTTTATATTTTGTTATGGTTGGTAGTTGAATTATGTTGTTATTAACCTCATGCAATTATATAAATCTGATTTGTGGATTTTACTGCACACAAATTATACCTCACTAAAGTACTAAATAATTACAATGTGACTCCAAGGATAGTTTGTGTAGTAGAACCAGTGGTTTTCATACTGGAATGTGGATAGAATATTCTGGGAAGCTTGTTCCAGTATTATCAATGCTCAGATATCTCCATGTTGAGTCATTATTTTCATGTTCCAGTATTATCAAGAGTCTACATGTTGAGTAAGCACTGCAGGTGATTCGGTGATTCAGGGTCTCTTACTAAGTTCTTGAAAGACCTTAAAAATAAGTGATTTGGACTATCTGGTCGATGAGTCGTGATGTTAAGGAAAGAAGCTTTGCAACATCTTCATTGACATGTATCAGGCTCAAGCATTTGATTGCGTTAGTTTTAGGAGAGAGGGTACCTGTGCTTACAGGTTGGTGGACCTGTGCCCACAGTTACGGAAAATTAGAATGAGATAGAGTGGTAAGTAAGTAGTAAGTAGAGCGAGGTAGGAAGACAGTGAGAAATCGAGGGAAGGTTAAGGTGTACATTGAAAGAAGCAATAGAATAGGCCGTACAGTAGAAAAGAATATTGAGTAAAAAGATAAAGGTGGGTAAATAGTGTGGAGCAGTGAGAGGAGAAGGATAGTGCGGTGGTTGGTTTCTGATGGCTTTACTTTTGTCTCTGAAGCAACCATTTTCCAAGAGGGGAACTGCCTGGGGTGAGACAGACTCCAAGTCATGGAGCTTGGGGGAAGGTTTGCAAGGACCAAGAGAAGGAACCGGTTAGAGATATGTTAGGGTTTAGCTGAGGTTAGAAGTTAGACATGTGCAATGGGACCTATCCTTCCGAAATAATTAAGGTAAGAGGACCAGAACATGAAAATGATTTGTATGTTAATAAATGTTACATGTTAAACAGTAAGTTTTTTTTTGTACAAGGGATTGAATCCAGAGGCATTCTACCTCTGAGTTACACCCCCAGCCCTATTTTATTTTTTGTTTTGATTCAGGGTCTCTTACTAAGTTGCAGAGGGCCGCGCTAAGTTTCTGAGGCTCACTGCAAACTTGTGATCCTCCTGTCTCAGCCTCCCAAATACTGGGGTTACAGGCATATGTCACCATGCCTGGCTAAAAATATTTCTAATAATATTATATTATTGTATTTTTGACTTGTAACTTTTAGACTTTAGTATAAGTTCTTTGTGTTTTTAAAATACTTTGAAAGCAGCTGTGTGACAGGTATATAATAATTATGATCTTCAAAATCACTTACCTAATGGAATAGGTAATAATATGGTTAATAGTTGTCAGTTTTAGAGCCAAGTGATTTGTAAAATTGAAGAAGTTTCTTATTTTATTCAATGCTTTGTTATATAGGGATGCTATTTTATCTAACAATTACATCTTTGAATTCATGCCTTGCTACTTAATTTTAGGAATTTTGTTTTCTAATAGAAAATGTTCTTTTGCTTTTTCTCTTTCTGACAGTTTTGTTAATTATGTGTCAAACTCATTAAAACTTCTCTTTTTCATGTTCCAGGAAAAAAGCAATGTATTTTAGTCAATTAAAATTAATTTTTTATAAAGTGAACAATTTAAAGTACAGTTTTAATATATGCCATTTAAACTTCAAGAGAGTGTGCATTTAATTTTTTATTTCAACTTTTTATTTTTCTTTTGGGTGACAATACCACTATGTATATGCATATATATTAACATAATTGTTTCTTACATTTTACATCACATACTCTTAGTATTTTTTCTCTGTTTCCCTTGAAAAGCCTTATTTTGAGAAAGAATATTTTCTGCCATTTTGTCTCATTCATACTTTTCTGATATAATTTGCCATTAGAAACATCCTACACTCAATAAGATGGCCTACTGAGCCATTACACTTGCACTGTTGTTGATTTTCCCCTTTTTACACATACAGGAAATGCTTGGAGCTTTTTTACGTTTTCCAAACGCAGCTGGCTCTGAAACTGCTCCAGTGTCTGCGGGTCACAGATGCCCCTCATTTCTACGGCCTGCCCTCCCTGGAGCGGACCTTGCGGGGCATGGCCCGCCTCACTGCACTGCCAGGATGGAGCTCACACTCTCCTCTCATTAAGCCACTCGATATCTGTGTCAAGTATTTGTCAGGTCTTCTGGAGGTATGTAAAAATAATAACCCACCCCAAACAGCTATTTACGCAATTTACTATTTATTGATTGGTTCTGTTATGTGCTAGGCACAAGTGCATTAGATATTACAATATTTAGCCGGGCGTGGTGGCGCACGCTTGTAATCCCTGTGCTTGGGAGGCAGAGACAGGAGGATCGCGCAGGTTCGAAGCCAGCAGCGCGTGCTGGCTTAGGAGACCCTGTATCCAAAAAAAAAAAAAAAAAATTGTAAAAATAGGTCTGGGAGTGTAGCCTGGAGGTAGAAGGGCTTCCAGGAACCCCAGTACCACCAAAAAATAAAAAAAAACAAAAATAAAAAAATACAATATTTAAGGTAGATTATTATACAGCATTTATGTAACTTATAATGGTTAAATGTTTTAATTTTTAACAAGTAAGGTTACTATTACAAATACCATTCGTTTCACGAAAAAGTAAGCTTGCACATTCAAGTTTATGTATAAGAGCAATTTGTTTATTTTTTAACCTTTTTAATTGTCAAATAAAATACACATTCAGAAAATACACAAAACATAAACAAGTAGATGAATTAATTATCACATAGGTAACACCCATGTAATTACCTCCAGACCCAAAGCATAAAATAGCTCGCACTCCAGAATAATTCACGTTCCCTCTGTAGCTCTCCTCAGTCTTCAATGGAATTTACTTTGATTCCTTGGCATTCCACTTCTTGTATTTCTTGGTGCTTTTACCACTGAAGCCTATGTCTGTGTATAAAATGATTTCTGACTTTTAATTTTTGTGTGAATGGAATCATAGTCTGGGCTGGTTTCTTTCCGCATTATGCTTTTGAGATGTATTCATTTTGTGGCCTGCAGGTGGAGTTTAATTTTGCTTTGTACGGCACTCTCTACATTACAGAGTTAAAATGCATTTAGTTTTTCTTTCAGTCAAGGACGATTTTGAATACTGCTGCTATGAACCTTGTCGTTTGGTTAAAATTAGTGCATTATATATACAGTTTAAATTTTATTTTCTAACTCTTGTTGATGTGTGGAAACACTACATTTTTATATATTGACCGTGTAAAGCAGCTTGTGTCTTTAATTTCAAATAAAAGACTCTAATTTTTTACCTACTAGTAGAATTTGCTGTTGAATCAACTCAGACCTAGAGCTTTCTTTGGGGGAAGATTGTACATAATTAAGTTAGTTATTTTTGCATGTGGTACTGGGAATTGAACCCGGGGCATTCTACCTCTGAGCTGCACCCCTAGCCCTATCTTTTCTTCATTTTGTGTAAAAAGGTCTTACTAAGTTGTAGCTGGTGTCATTAAGTAGCTGAGGTTGGCCGGAAACCTGTGATTTTCCCGTGTTGGCCTCCTAAGTTCTGAAATTACAAGTGTGTGCCACCATGCCTGGCTCTGAAATTTTTTTTTCACTAGATTTAGAATTAATTAGACTTTCTAATTTTTATATCACTTGTGTTTTTTTCCAGAATTTAAAATATTTGATTTAAAATTTTAAATGTATTGGTATCACATTTTTGATCAGTTAAATGTTTGTTGTTTCTGTAATCCCTATTATTCCAGCCATTAATCATTAATTTCTCTATTTTTCTCAAGTGATCTCATCTAGGAGCAATATGCTTGATTAGTCTTATCAAGGAGTAAACCTTTGGCTCTATTGCTCTTCTCTGTAATGTTTTCCTTTACTAATTTCTACTTAAATTTATTCTTTCCTTGAATTTATGGTTCTTTTTCTAGTATTTTTAGATGGAGTCTACATAGATTTCTTATTTTTAGCTTTTCTTCAATATTCATTTTTAGCTCGGATTAGCTTCTGAGTATCTCCTTAGATATATTTATCAGATTCTCCTATGCCATGGTTTCATCATCATTTAGTTCAAAACATTTTCAGCATGACGTAACATGAGAAGATGTGGTGGTGTATAGTTCTGTAGGAGAACCCTTGGCCATGGTGCCCTGGCGGTCTTGCATGTATGCACCTGGGCCACGTGACTACGCCTAACCTCAGCTGATCACGTCTTGTTAGACTCTCCTGTGATCCTTCTGGAATACAGAACAGAGGACGCTTATGAAGAAACGCCAGGAGGTTGATTCCCGTTCACTGTATTATTGATTACAAGTCTGCCACGAGCCCCTTTCTGATTGCCTCCTGGGCCTGACGCAGTCTGGGCTTTCTGACACACTCGCCCTGGGGTACGAATTCAGCCTGTACGTTGCTCCTCCATTGCAGGATGGCTTGGGCTTCTCAGCAACAGACCCCCTGCCTTCTGCCTCCCAGTCACTCGGCTCCTTTGTGCTGGGGTTCACTTCGTGCAAAAGACACTGGGAATGGCACCTTTTGCAGCTTTTGTTTTCGCTATTTATGTACTAAAGTGAATCTAAAACAGCTCATTGTTTTCTTGCTGGTCAAATCCATCAGCCATAGTTCATTTTGAAAGCTACAATGATAGCCAGAGATTAGAATCATTAACTATACTAGGACTTCAGGAAAGACGCTTGAGGAGGCAATGTACAGTTATATTTAAAAAGATGAATAAATCAATCCTAGCAATGGGAATTCTAGACCTGGGTTTGTTTGTTTTTTTAAACCAAGCTGTATCTGTAGCTCCATTTTTCTTTTTTTGTGCTGCAGATTCCTAGTTTCCATCGTACAATCTTTGGACTGCCTTTGCAACTGCCAGATTATTCTTCCAAAGCAATTAAAACCTCTTTTTTTCAAGTGTAGGAGACTTTTGACAGTCTCGCATTTTGTGTCTCATCTTTATTTTTATCATTTCCTAAATTTCTGAATTTTCAACTGTGCCTCAATGTTTAGTATACATGTGTGTATATGCATGTATAAATCATTTGCGAGTTGAACAAAACAAAACAAGAAAGGACCTAAAGATAGACTAAAATAAAATGGCTCACATGGAAGGATTTTGTGGTGAATAAAAACACGGAAACCTTGGGTGGATGAATTAACATACTGTCATATGTATTAGTATAGATAATAAACAGGTTAGCTGTTTTGATTTATAAAAAAAATTTCCTTCAAAATGTATTTGGACCTAAAATACTTAGCATTCTTTTATTAAACTTCTGTGAATTATAAGTGATCTTTTGTTTTATTGAACTTTTTCATTTATTTAAGAGTTGACACTGGGCATGGTCGCACACACCTGTAATTCTAGTACTTGGGGACTGAGACAGGAGGACCACAGGTTTCTGGCCATCTTCAGCAACTTAGTGAGATCTATTTAAAAAACAAAAATAAAAAAAATAAAAAAGGGCTAGGAGTGTAGCTCGGAGGTAGAATGCTTCTGGGTTCAATTCCCAGTACCAAAAAAAAAAAAAAAAAAATGTTGACAAATTACAAAAAATTGAAAAAGTTCTTTTTATTGAGTTAATTCACAATATTTACTAAATGCCTATTTGGAGAATAATTCATGATTTATATAAAATATTACAAAAGAGTTTGCCACAAATTTCTTTTTTCTACTTTTATTTGGTATATTGCAATCATAGCATCATACTGGGATATAGAGTAATAGAAACATACATGCATACAACTCTTGGAGTACTTTTCTCCAGGTCCCTCCCCTTACTCATCTCCATACATGTTTTTGAGATTGGAATTGGTAATTTTATGTACATATATAGCATCTGTTCAACTGTGAAACTCTTCATGTTTTTGTCTACTCCCCTCCCTTCCCCATCTACCACTCCATTGGAATCCCTGCTCTTCTACCTGACGTTACCCTCATTTCCAAATTTCTCTCTAGCCTCCACATATAAGAGAAAACATTAAACCTATTCATTTTTGAGACTGGCTAATCTTGCTTAGAATAATATTCTCAAGTTCTATCCATTTAACTGCATATGGCTTGATTCTGTTCTTCTTTTTGGCTGAGTAAAATTCCATTATCTGTATATACATATTTTGTAATCCATTGATCTGTTGATGGACACCTAGGCGGGTTCCATAATTTGTAAATTATGCTGCTATGAACTTGGATGTGTACGTCTCGCTATAATGTTCTGATTTCATTTCCTTTTCCGTGCACTTCAGATTTTTCTAAATAGGAGGAAGGATTTTTCTGATTCAACTCAATTAAGGAATTCTCCTTCAGATGAGAAGTATTTCTTTTGTTGTTAGTGATTGTAATATGTGAGTTCTCTCAGATATATGAGAGAGAAAAAGTTTAAGAACCAGTGATTTGAATAAAAAACATGCACTTATATATGCAATAGAACTCTAAGAACAATAAGAATCCTAACAAGGAAAATATCTGTTTACATTTAAATCATAATTCAAGAAAATTTAACATAACCCTGGTAGTCAGTGAGCTTTGTAGAACTAGCGATTTTGGTATACATTTTTCAACAAGATATTTAAACATTTTTGACGTAGAAAATACTATAATATGTAAAAAATGTTGTAAGCATATTCTGAATCTCACAAATGTCTTGGGAAGATACTGTATATATTTTGTACACATGCCAAAGGAAAAAATGTTTAAGAATATTTAAAAAAGGAATCTTTAAACTGTGTTAAATAAATATAACACAAAATTTACCTTTATGCCTCCCTTTAATATATATGAACTAAGGATACTATAAGTTTTTGTGGTTATTATTCAATCTAGGGAAGTCAGCAGAAAGTTACATATTTATTTTTATGTGCCATTAAGAAGAAATAAGGTTACCATGAAATTGTTCTCCTTTGTTTTCCAGGTCATCACTTCGTTCTATGTGGAGCGTGGAGGAAATGCTATGTCCTTCATGGGCAAAGGTGTTACAAAGAGCACGGTTCTTTGTCTGCTTCACTTATCCCATGAGATGATGGCCCAGGCTCAGAGCTCGGTGAGAGCGTCGTAAGCTGCCTGTCTTTGAACAGCTGCTTGAAAAGGATTGTGTCTAAAACATTTCAAGACTATAAACTCACGATTGAAAAATGTTTCTTTTGACTTTCTTTTGTCTTTCTTTTGAGAAGACAAAGATAATTTTTTTACTTAGATGTGTTACATAAATCCGAGTTTTATTTGAAATTTATTTTGATTGAAATTAACATTCACTTAGAAAGCCACACTTTGGCTAAATCATGGGAAAAACAGCTTCTGTAGAAAAATTCTTATGTTCAGTTTTTTAGGAGACGTTGAGATTTTTATTGGCCTTGTTTTAGCTAACTGATGGATTTAAAACAAGTCTTAAATGCATTTTTTACTTTGTTTAGGTCTTTACAGATCTAGAATTATTTTATACTCCCTAAACTTACCTGGGTTGTTTCCCATTTTCCTTCTAGGAGTGGATGCCACTTTGGTTCCTGCCTTTGGGTAGCCTCAGTGAAGAGCCTTCTCCTGCTCAACAAGGATTGGCTTGGTTGATCCCACTGTGGGTCGATCGGGACCCAGAGGTCAGTGTAAGGAGAACCAGATCCATCATAGTTAGATAGAAGAGTGGCTGAAATAACACATACATGCTTATGTATATGCATGTTATGAATTTTACAGTTATAATAATTTATGCTTTAACTCCTGTCTTGCCTAGATGACTTATGTAATAGAAATTTATTTTCTCATAGGTCTAGAGGCTGGAAGTCCAAGATTAGAGTACGAATATCTCATTTTGGCTTACAAAAGTTACCTGATTACTTTCTCTCAGTGTGTGTATGTGGTCTTTCTTAGTGCATGTGTACAGGGAGAGAGGTTTTATAAGGCCTCCAGTTCTCTTGGATTAGGGCTTTGCCCTAAGGTGACCTTAATTACCTTGTGGAAGCTCTAGCTCCAAATAAGTCATCTTGGGGGTTAAGAATTTAACATAGGCATTTTGGTGGGACACAGTTCATTGTGTCGACCTATGGTCCCCTCAAATTCATGTATTTCTTGCCTGAAAAATATATTCATTCTGTTATCAGTATCTTTAAACCTCTTAACTTATTTCAGCATCAACTCTAATTGTAAAGTCCAGAGTCTCATCTAAAGATCATCTAAATCAGATATAGATGAGCTTTCAGGTATTATTTATCCTCAGGAAAAATTCTTTCCCAGATATGAATGTATGTAGCTACATAAGTTAGTGTATCTAAAATTTCATGTTAGGACAGTTATAGGATCTACATTCTTAGTCCAAAAGAGAAAAACAGAAAGAAGGAATTTAAGTCCAGACCTGACAAGGCAAATCCCATTAGATCATGAGGCACATGCCCTTTGGCTTCATACTGTGTGTTATAGGACCACTGGGTGACAGCCTCATTCTTCCACCCCCCACAGCTTTATGTGTGGCCCCACACTTCATCTCCCTACAAAGATGTCACCCATGTGTTGTGTTCAAGACCAGCACCTCAATCTTTGTAGCACTGAGCGAGGTCATCCTAATCCACTGAAACCAGGCAACCAAGGAGAAACCAGTGTTGTTCTCTGGGTCTGTGGTGAAACTGGCATCCCTGCTGATCTCTGAATCAGCTTTGGGGTCATTTTTCCCTTTCCTTGAAGAATAATAGCACACATTTGCCTTTAGAATCCAAGTCTAATCCCCTCCCATCAAACTGTGCCACTTTCATTGTCCCCGGTAGTTACAATGGCAGTTTCTTAGCTCATATAATCTTATCCCGATTTGTGACTCCTGCTGAAATGGCTAGCTAAATTGCACTTGGGATCTCTTTATATAAAATGTTTTTCAACCACACTTGCCATGTTTTCTTTAGAATAACACTTTTTATTTCTTGCATGGATAGTCTTGGAATTTTCTAAACTCTCCTTAGTCTTGTTTGTTTGTTTGTTTTTGCTTACCTGTTCTTAATTCCTTTTTCAAATGAACTCTTTCCTTTTGGATGTTGTTATAAATCTTTTTTTTTCTTTTTTTATATTGGTGGATTTTAGTCATACATCTTTGGATCATATGGTAAATTTGTTCCCATTCTTCTGAGGATCCTCCATACTGTTTTCCAAAGTGGTTGCACTAATTTGCAATCCCACCAATAATGTTTTAGAGTTCCCACTTCTCCACATCCTCGCCAGCATTTGTTGTTGTTTGTGTTTTGAATGATTGCCATTCTAGTTGGAGTTAGGTGAAATCTCAGGGTAGTTTTGATTTGCATCTCCCTGATTGCCAATGATGTTAAGCATTTTTTCATGCATTTATTGGCCATTTGAATTTCTTCTTTGGTGAAGTGTCTATTTAGTTCACTTGCCCATTTTTTGATTGGATGATTTTTTTTTAGTGTTGAGTTTCTTGAGTTCTCTGTATATTCTAGATATTAGTCCTCTATCTAATGTACCATATAATACAAAATTTTATATTATTAAAACCATGTTTTATTCCAGACGTGGTGGTGCACGCTTGTGATCCCTGTGCTTGTGAGGCAGAGACAGGAGGATCGCATTGGTTCGAAGCCAGCCTTGCTGGCTTAAGAGACCCTATTTCCAAATAAAAAATATAAAAATAAGTCTAAGAGTATAGCCCGGAGGTAGAAAGGTTTCATCCCCAGTACCACTAAACAACAACAACAAAAACATGTTTTAGCCAACTGATTTTGAGCAAAAATGACTAGATTCTATTACAGTAAAAACTGATTTGTAGAAATATTTGATCTGAACTTAGAGGATTCATTTTTTCAGCACTTTAAACTTGAACTTATTCCTGAGTATGACTGTGTTAGTTTTTCTTCATAGCTATAATTTATTTTGGGGCCAGAATTTAGAAATTAAACAGAATATATTAATTGAATTGGTATTATGACAAACATAATCTTATCTGAAACATACACATGTCAGTCAATCTTATCTGAAAGACTTTTATCTTAAAAGTAGTTTTGGGGAAGATACTAAATGCCGTGTGTGTGTGTGTGTGTGTGTGTGTGTAAAATTTAATTACATTGCCTTGAGAAGAAGTTTCAGGAAAGTTAAAATCATTTATTTCGAAGAAACACTAAAAAATAATTAAGCAAGAACAAAATAATAGGTACCATTTTAAAGAAAGGATAATGCTTAGACCCATGCTTTCCCTAGGAAAAGGCTTGTAAACTATAATTTTTATACTTCTTATTTATACCTGTTTTACCTTTGTGTGGCATTTGCTTATGGTGAACTCCTTTTTCTATATTATTGCTCTTCAATAGTGCTATAGAAATTTTATTTCTTGGGACATACAAGACATTCTCTTCCCTAAGGGTCCTTTAGAGTTTAGGTTTGTAAAGCCAAATGTCCTTTTTATAAAAGTGTTGTGTTTTATGTACCCCAAAGGCAAATTCATGTTGAGGCAGAATGCTTGGATTTCATAACCTCTTTGATTCGCCAGGTGAGATTTACTGCCCTCGGATTAGGATCAGCACTGACCACTCTTGAAGCTGGCTGCGTGGCCTTGGCAAACAGCTGTCAGAACATTTCTGGTGGGCTCTGGGGAACGGTGGTGAACATCTTTCTGGACCAGTCAGAATGCAGCATGGTACGCCGGGAGGTATGTCTGTTCTTTTACCAGTGTCTCTTTTTTCTTTAGTAGTTCTGTCTATCTCTAAACCATACCTACTGGTCAGGAGGATGAATGGACAACAGTTCACTATTCTGATGGAAACCTAAATAAAATGACAATTGACAATAAAAGTATTAATTTACAGTAAAAATTGGAGTCCTTTATTCTTATGAGATCAAAACAGAATACAGAAACAGTATATTTTAATGTGAACTCTTTTATTATGCTTTGAAAAGTAGTTCACAGAATAAAAATTACTTTCACTTCAGCATATATGGGTCTCTAATGCAAATAAAACCTTAATAATAATAATAATGATAGTAATAATAATAATAATAATAATAGGCTAAGAAGAAAATTAAACCCTAATTTAATTTGTGTTTTTTTTCATTGCTTCTTCTATCAAAGTGATGATTCATACAGATAGTTTTAAAAACAATAATCAAATATTTCTCAGTGGCCTATGAAAGCGACAGTCGTTCCTTGGTCTGCTTTAGATGGTCCCAGCTTCCAACCTCAAAATACTATTTTTTTTGGTTACCTGCTTTCATGTTTTTAAATGGTAATTAATGCATATGACTTTTCCCTGATTTATTATTATTTTTTTTACTTTGAGTGAAGGTGGTTCAATATTTCACTCTTTTTAAATTCCCCTGCGACTCCTGCTATTCTTTGAGTATGACTATATCATAATCTTTAATCAAATAGACAATCAAGATTTGAGTTTTAGCTCCCTGATGAAGTGCTTACCTAGCACATTGAAGATCTGGGCTTGAGCCCCAGCACCACAAAGAAAAGAAAGAAAAACTACAAAAGAATTTATATTAGTGTGATTATTTCATTTGATCATTTTTAGTTCTTAATGTTATATTGGACAAATGTGATTTATGTTTCTAGGTAGCAACTGTTCATTGCGAAGAATTTGTATGAGAGAGAGAGAAAGTGGGAGAGAAAGAAGAAAAGGTGTGTGTGTGTGTGTGTGTGTGTGTGTGTGTGTGTGTGTGCGCGTGCTATGTTAGGGGATAGTAGAGACCTGAATGTGTATGTCTCAAATGCTACCAGAATAGCTTATATTATACAAATTGTATTTAGTATAAAACTGAGTTCTGAGATTAGGAATATTGTATTTCCTGATGAAATGACATTGTACACTGTTTGGTCATTGTTTAACAGAGTTGTCACCTGATAAGAAATGCAGGTTAGCATTTCTCATAAGGACCTCTCAGCAGGTGCAATTGACCAGAAATACATCTCTGATTATTAAATTACAATCTACTGGTAATTTCAGAGATGACAACAAGATGGCAGTATTGACCTTATTTTTAAATTTTTCAGGCTGCATTTATTCTTCAGAATCTCCTTGTAATTCCCATGCCCACAGAAATGATAAAGGATTATACCTGGCAGGTGGGTGATTTTTAAATAATTATCTACTTGGTAGATGTTTGGGACTAATTAGTGGTAAATTTCCAGCATATGTACACACTTGGCCCTCTGTATCCATGGTTCAGCATTTGTGGATTCAACCAACCAGAGATCAAAAACATCTGAGGGAAAAAACTCCCTCTTTACTAAACAGGAATCGACTTTTTGACTTATTCTCTAAACAATATAACATATAATTACTATTTACATGGCATTCACATTGTACTAGGTATAAGTAGCCTAGAAATTAAAATACATGACAGCTGGGCATGGTGGCACACTCTCGGAATCTCCGTACTTGGGATGCTGAGACTAGAGGGTGGAGCTTCACAGACAGCCCCAGCTACTTCGCGAGGCCCTTTGCAGCTCAGTGAGACGCCGTTTCAAAATAAAGAATAAAAACTAGGGCTGGGGTGTAGCTTGGAGGTAGAACGCCCCTGGGTTCCATCCCCAGTACCGAAAAAAAAAAAAAATGTAACTGGCACCTTGAATATTTTTTTCCCTCACATACTTACCTCACTCTCCCTGGCAATTCAGTGGAAGATCTGGCCGCTCCAGGACTCACCGAGGGCAGGGTTGTCAGGATGCAGACATCTTGAGAGCAACTAGACCGTGCCCGTTTCCTCCCTAGGCCAGAGGAGAAGCCCATCAATTCACAGATGCTGATTCATGCTGATCATCACCATCTGTCCCTTGTACCTTTAGTCACCTGTGCAAAGCCTGAGTCGTGCCATCTTTTGGGCCTGTGTCGGGCTTGGCTCCATCACTCCCATTATGAACAAAGCTCTTTTGATAATACCGTGGCCACTAGGGAGCTTGGGCAGGCAGAGCACAGGGATTTAGCTTAGTGCTTAGTTAAAATAAATCAAGGGAAGATAAGTAATAGTTATAGAACATGTACATATTCCAGTTCATTTGGCTTTCTTTTGAAAAGTTAAAAGCAATTGGGATGCACAAATTGAATTGTTTAGAAGAAATTATTTTTTTCAAGTAATGAATACATGTGGTTACAAAAGCTATAAAACTTATAACGAGCTGGGCGTGGTGGCGCACGCCTGTAATCCCAGCATTTGGGAGGCTGAGACTGGGGGATCATGGTTCGAAGCCAGCCTCAGCTACTACTTAGTGAGGCACTTTGCAACTCAGTGAGACCCTGTTTCAAAATAAAGAATCAAAAATAGGGCTGGGGGTGTAGTTCTGAGGTCGAATGCCTCGGGCTTCATCCCCAAACCCTATAAGTAAATAAATAAATAAATAAATAAATCTTCTAACGAAATGCACTACCCCTCTTCATTCACAGAGACAGATTTACTTCTCTGATTTTAATTCTTCAGGGATTTACCCTGTTCATGCCTTAGCTATGTGGCACCTAGGGTTTACTTCCCTTATGCGGGCTCGGCCAGCAGAGTTGGATTGCTGTTCTTAGACTCCGGTGGCCCGGGCCGAGGCGCATTTCACCCCGTGCACCGCATCTCTTGGCTCCCATTTCGTAGATGAGTAAGATGTGTCTGCGTTCTTGTAATGTTTTCCTTGTCTCTCCTTCTCATGTCTAATGCCAGGCTTTGCCAGTTTTATCTTTTACTTTGGCTTTGTGGATGGGCGTGGTGGCGCACGCTTGTAATCCCAGCATTCAGGAGGCTGAACAGGAAAGATTGCAGTTCAAGGGCAGCCTCAGCCACTTAGCGAGGCCTTTTGCAACTCAGTGAGATCCTGTTTCAAAATAAAGAAGAAAAAATAGGGTTGGGGTGTAGTTTACAGGTAGAATACCCCTGGGTTTGATTATGTTTACATTCTTTCCTGAATTTTACCTATATATTGACTCTAAAAATTGAAAATCATTAATTATAGAGCCTATTATTGATCTGTGAATATTATGTTCCCTTATCTCTTTTTCCAGGGCTAAGTTATCTAGAACTTAGAGGAAAGTTTTCCTGGTATTTTTATATTACATGCACACACACACACACACACACACACACACACACACACATTCACACTCACACATATACACACATTCACACTCAGACAAACATGTATACATATATGTAAGACATGCCCATATGCATATGCATATATTTAAATGTGCACATGTATGTATTCATGGGTATATATACATATGTATATATAAATATATATAAAACTTATTTACATTTTTTCCCTTGGAATTTCATTGCATTGTGACTCCATGTTGTATCTCAGGGTTTTCTACGCTTTTAATCATTAGAACATTTTCTCTTAGTAATCCTTTTCAAAATGGATTCTTGAAATTTAAGTAGCTGAGGCTGGCTTCGAACCCGTGCGATCCTCCTAAGCCTCGCAAGCGCAGGGATTACAAGCGTGTGCCACCACGTCCGGCTAATTCTTGAAATTTAAAAATGTCTTTAGTAAAATGATGTCCTATGCAGGGAAATGGATGGAACTAGAGAATATAAGTGAGCTGGTCCAGTTTCAGAAAGTCAAAGGTCACATGTTTACTCTCATGTGGAAGGAAGAGAGAAAATAAGAACCAAAAGAGACTTCAGATAAACGAGGAGGAAGACTAGTACAGTAGTGGAGGGGATGGGAAGGGAGGAGAAGAGGCGAAGAAGAATTGATGAAGGAACCAGTTCAGATCATGCTAAGAAACCACTGTGACTCTCAGGTGTACGGAAAGCGGGGCTGGAGCGTGAGCTCCAGACGCATGCGCACACCAAGAGCAAGAGCTGTGCGCATGTGTGTGTTTCACTCTGAGCCTGACTGATGTGTAATCAAGGTATATTTTAAAATGTCTTTAAATTGTACTTGATTAATAATTTGGCTAGTTGTATTAGATTGCAAACCATTCCTCCTGGGAATGTTGCTCGTTCAGATTCCCATCTGATACTGTTTTTACAACTGTCCCTTGGTCATCTTTTTCCTTTATCCGTGGCGTTCTAGAGTTTTATGATGATGTGTCTTTTTTTCCATTTCTCTTGCTTGACACTCATTTAAGCTTCTTAATTGGAAGACTTGGATATGCAAGATCCTTTTGGCACCGGCAGATATTTTTTATATTTATTTCTTTTAAAAATTACTTTTCCTTTTTTGGTTTTATGTTTATCATGCCAGAAATCATGTGAATCCCGTTTTAGGCCCCGAGTTGATTTTTCCCTATCTCTTTATTTTGCATACTTCTTGGTCAGTCATTTCTGCACTGTTTTCTAGGATATTGATTCTCTTGTTCATAGCTGAATTACTTTAGGTTTTTTATGTCTGTTATGATTTCTTTTGCTTTCTAAGTCTATTTTTATTGATATTAGGAAGAAAGAGCTAGAAAAATATTTTTTAAAACGTATTAATGAAAAAATAAATATTTGGGTTAATTAGGGGAATATTGATGTGCTTCTTCGTGTCATCCGGCTTACTGATAGGTACAGTAATGTTTTTGAACATAATTACTCTGATCACATTATTTAAGATACTTTACTAATTGTTTTGCTGTTTTATGTAGTTTGAAAGATAATTGTTTTGTGGCTCAAGTATGTGTGTAACTACTTGGTTAAAGCTGATCATTTAATGGAAGCATTTTTTTTCTTACGGTACTAGGGATGGAACCCAGGGGCATTCTACCACCGAGCTACACACCCAGCCTTATTTTTTATTCTTTATTTTGAAACAGGATCTCATTGAGTTGTAAAAAGCCTCACTAAGTAGCAGCTGAGGCTGTCCTTGAACCGAGATCCTCCTGTCTCAGCCTCCCGATAGAAGCATTTTAAATGAAATGGCTCCTCAAGAGATAGAGTAGACCAGCCTGCTGCCTTCCGAGGGGCGCGGCAGCCAAGGCTTGTGTCCTGTGGAGTGCTTTGCTCTGGATCAGGCTGGTAATGGTAGAGGGAGGGAGGCAGGACTGGGGACCTTTTTATTCCATCAGGAGGAGCCGGTGGATCTTTCTGAAGAATGTATTTATTATTTATTTATCTATTTTATGTGGATCATATTGAGGATGGCATACATTCAGATTGTGCGTGGTGCCCTCTCCCCCCTCACTTCCCCTTCACTCCTCCCAACAAGGAGTGTCCAGGTTAGCCGTGCTACATTCTTCCTTGTACACGTGTTCTAATGGAGAATTTTCTTTTATAAAATAGTCTCTTTGTCTTCTCCTGTCCTCCTTTTCCTACAGGGCCCCTGTGTCCACGACGAAGACTCTGGCCTGGCACTCACAGGCAGACCTGCCCTTCAGGCTCTTTTATATCACTGCCACTTTTATGAACATTTGAGCCAGATGGTAAAACATTGCTACCTAGGACAGTACATGTTGGCTTTTAATGTTTCCGCTTCTGGAAATTCAGAAGGCAGTGATTTGAATAGTAAGTAGAATATTGTTCTATTTTTATTTTTACAAAATGTAACTTTTTAAAAGGATGTTAAAACACATGTGTTTATATAAAGCCACTTGGGAAATAATCAAAACTGCACAGGAGAAACATTTATTTCCAGGCCTCCTACCCAGAAAATACCCTTGTCGGGGTAGAGTACATTTTCTTCCAGTTTCCTTTTTCTGTGTAGCTTCTGTTGGTTTTGCATAATTGTGTTTATATCTTATGTGCATATATATTCCCTTCTTCACTAAACAGTGCCCAAGCATTTTCCTGTGTCGTGAATTCTTCCTGGAAGCCATTTTTGACATCCTGTTGTTTCTTAAGTTATTTTATGCTTTTCAGTAAAGCTTTAAAGCTTTTTCTCTATGTCTTAAATTTTGAGGGAATGTTGATTTCTTGACAGTCTACATTAATTTTTTACTTTTATAAATAAGGACTTTTTTCATTAAATTTTCTAATTCATTCGGTTGATGGTTTTAAAGGCTATTTATTTTTGTTGTTATTTATCACAATATCTTGTAGAAATCTTTTTACTTCTTTTTGTAGATTCTTTTGTATTTTCCAAGTCTTAAAAATATAAATAATAGATATCTCTTAAAGTATCAAATTATAAGTGATTTGTGTCATTAATTGTGTAAGTATTTTTTATGATTGTGACATAATTTTGCACTCACAGAAAATATTCAAGAATAATACAAAAATCCAAATGTTAACATTGTATTTAATCCATGTTCAATGTGTGTTTACATGTATATATAGTATAAATAATTTTTTTATGTTCACATATATATCTTTTCTGTGACATTTTAGAGTAAGTTGTAGACATGAAGTCTTTACTCCAAAATAACTTGTGTGATTTATAATTTACTTTTCTGTTTACTTTTTTCCTTGGAAGGCCTTATTTTTTAATTTTTACTTGGCACATTGTAGTTATACATCTTAATGCGGTACAAGATGGTAGAGTTCTCTTTACTTTTTAGAGAGATCAACAGGAGAGTGACATTTGGTGAAGCTGAGTAGTCCAAATAAAGGTCCCTATCCGGGAAGTGGCTCGTGTGCTTGATTTCTCTGGGTCATTGTTTCTTGGGGCATGGCCCTTGAGACAGCTGCCTTCATTGGCATCCTCTGTGAGCTTGTTAGAGATATCCATCTATAGCCCCACCCTGGCTTAGGGTGTTGGAATTTGGGCACTAGGGCTCAGGAAACTGCTCGAACAAGCTCCCCATGGGTTCTTGTGTGTGTTACGAAACCTCTGTCTTTAGCTCCTGGTTGGTTTTCTGTGTTGCAGCACCCACCCGAGTGCCCATGTTAACGGCTGTATTGTCGTGCAGGTCTAGATGATTCATTCAAGTTTTGGAGAGCTCCATCGAGGATGTCCAGCCAAGATCATGATCCAAGTTCTCTCTCCACCTCAGAAACAATGGTACTTACAAAGAATGCATGAGTTCTGCGTTTTAATCTCAGAAGAAGTGTACATTTGCATAGTAAAGCATAAGAACAGATGCAAAGTATAGGTGATGAGCGTTGAGTTTTTGAAGTGTTTTCTGTGCACAGTTTTCTCTGCATTTATCTATCTGTCATACATGATAAATATTTTTTCTTTTCCACATGAGCAGGTCACTTAGAATTACGTAAATCTGTGATCAATAGTAAGTACTATAGGCAGCAGAATTAGAATCCAAGTTGAATTTTCCTGGCTCACTGAATATCCTATCAATTGAGAGTTTTCAACTCCTCTTTCCTGCCTTTTTTGATAGAACCATAAGTATAAAAGTGTCAAAATATTTATCATTATTAATAGAAGAAAAATTCAGTATAATTAATAATGCCTTAGCAATCCTGAATAAGAGAAAGTTTATCCATTCGTATGATTGCAGTGTGGTGCCGATGATTTAAAACACGTTTCTAAATACATGGGTCAGAGAAACTCATCGTGAGTATCTCAGCCACCTGAGATTTGCACGGTGTTGGCTGCCCGTCTTTCTTCTGTCCTTCATGCATAGGTTACTTTGTTCCTAGAGATTGGTACTACCTTTGAGTTTTATGAGCGCATACACAGTTATTTTTCTTAGTTGGGAAACACGTTTAATTTTAGAGTCTTTGGGATCATGACTATGCCGTGGAACCTGTTAGGGAGGCCGTGGCTTGTCCTCCTCTCAGACTAACAATAATTAATAATAAAACATTAGTCAAATTTACCTCCTACCTTTTTTTTTTTTTTTTTTTTTTTTTTTTTTTTTTTTTTTTTGCGGTACTGGGGATGGAACCCAGGGGCATTCTACCTCCGAGCGACACCCACAGCTCTAATATTGATTCTTTATTTTGAAACAGAATGTCACTGAGTTAGGTGTAAAGAACCTCATTGCTAGCTGAGGCTGTCCACGACTCGCGATCCTCCTGTCTCAGCCTCCCACATGCTGGGATTACACGTGTGCGCCACCATGCCCAGCTTGCTATAATTTAAAGAGTCTTTTTGTTCTTTTTTTAGATTCAAAGAAGGGTTTGTGTTTTAATGCTAAATTAGACCTTTAGTGGAAGAAAAGGATAACTACTCTGTTTCCACTAGATGTCATGCTTTTCTTTCCTAGCTAGAGATAGTAGGTATCTTTGTCTCAACTGGAGGAATAGTATGGTTAAATGCCTACATGCGCTGTAATCATTGATTATTTAGTTCACAGAAGGACCACATCAATATGTACTTAAAAGTAAGTGGTCTCATTGTCCTGCTGTTAAAAGGACTACAGAAGAACCTAGAAATCATTTATATTCTTCAGTTGTTTGCTTACTATAGGTACCCAGTACATAGTAATTTCTCTAATTAAGTTATCTCACTATGTTATAAATATTCAATTTGTATTTAGCCTATACAAAAAGACCTAGGTACAAGAGAAAATATCAAATCATACTTTTACACTTTTGTTTCATATCAACATATAAGTCTCGATGTTAGAAGACTAGATTTTTTGAGAATAATTTTGCAAGTATGTTATAGTCACTGTTAAAAACAAAGCACTTTTGTGCTAGTTACCTTTCAGTTACTCTGACAAAATCCCTGAGATAATCACCAGGAAAGGAGGAAAGATTTGTGTGGCTCACTGCTTGCATGGCTTCGTCCGTGGTGCCATGGCCCTGCGGCCTTGGGGCTGGGTCCGCACGGTCCATCACGCCGGGGCGTGTTGTGGCGGAGAGCTATCCAGCTCATGGCAGCCGGGAGCAAACCAGCAAGAGAGAGGGGCAGGGTCCCAGGATCTCCTCAGGGCATTGCCCCAGTGATCGCTTCCCCCTCCTGACAGATCCCCTGCCTCCCAGTTCTGCCAGGTGCTGGGGACCAGGTCTGCAACGTGTGGGCCTTTGAGGGACATGCAAATTCCAAAGTGTGACAGTCTTGATTAATGGAAAGTCTTTAACTAGTGCTTGGATGTTACACAGACTTTAAAAATCTATGCTATTGAAATATTTTATTTATTTATTTATTTTTTTGTGGGTCTGGGGATGGAACCCAGGGGCATTTGATCTCCAAGCTACACCCCCTGCCCTATTTTTTATTCCTTATTTTGAAACAGAGTCTCACTAAGTTGCAAAGGGCCTCACTAAGTAGCTGAGACTGTCCGCGAACCTCGATCCTCCGGTCTCAGCCTCCCGAATACTGGGATTACGACCATGCGCCACCGCGCCCAACTGCCTCCCAGAAGATTTTCAGTCACCTCTTTTCTATTATAAAGAGAAGTTTTGGAATTAAGTTTATTCACAAAATAGTCTAATCAACTCGATTTTATTATTTGTCAGCTTTTCCTTACCCCACCTAAGAGAGGATATATTGTTCCCAAAGAAGAAAGTCTCAAGAGCTCGTTGCTGCCCGTGTTCTTCTAAAGTAAAGCGGCTGTACTCCGATCAGCTAATGCGTTCTCCAGAGTGAGGGACTGTGAAGTTCCAAGATGAAGTATACGTTGAGTGGGTGTCTGTCCTGCTGATCAGCTGGCGTGGCTATTTATAGCATTTTCTAGGACTGAAAACGATGCAATTAGTTCATTAATTGGTTAGTTTTTCCCCTTTGTCTTCTGGTTGGGGTTGCATCGCACACTGACGTGGCTGGTCGCTGTGCATTCCATTCGGTGCTGTTAATGGTACTGCCAGGGACTTTACCACTGTTTGATATTCAGTCGGTTGCCGGGCTTTGTAAGGACTGAGACCTGTATGTCTTTGTTGTTGTTGTTCTGGGGTTGAACCCAGAGGCAGTGACTTCTGAGCTACACCCTCAGCCCTTTTTATTTTTCATTTTGAAGCAGCTTCTCGCTGAGTTGCTGAAGCTGCCCTCCAGCCTGCAGTGCTTCTGTTTGCGCCACACACGTGTGTGTGCCACCGTGCCCGTAGGCCTGTGTGTCGTATAAACGCCAGGTAGAGTGAGCAGAGTCACTGGTACCTTCAGAGCTTGGTGCTTCTGTGTCCTTCAGCGTGATCTTTGACTCAGTGAGGCCATTGTTTTCCCTCCTGAAATCCTGTTATTTCAGAAGCTGTCCAGATGAGAGGTCTTTTTGTCTAGAACACACTAATAACACATCAGCTCAATGACAAAAATTTTATACTCTCTGTTGCTCTCCAGCAGAAGTATGTTTGTATTTTTAAAATCTATTTCATCATTTGTCAGAGTGTGTAGGAAATATGATCTCTTTTTCTTTGTGAAATATTTGTAGAGCACAAATCTGAAGAAAACTGAATTTAGTTTACTTAATTTAAAAATAAATTTTACTTAGTAATCGTTATTATCTTGTAAAAAGTTATTCTTACTATACTTTTCTTTTTTACAAAAAGAAAAATAGGGGAAGGGAGTGAGGTGCCAGCATCCACAACCGGTAGAGCATTTTTGAATCAGAAGTACATGTGGGCCAGGTGTGGTGGCACACACCTTCCATCCTAGTACTTGGGAAACTGAGACGGGAGGATCATAGGCTTGAGGATAGCCTCAGTGAGTAGTGAGACCCTCAGAAACCTAGTGAGACCCTGTTTCAAAATAAAAATAAAATAGGTTTGGATGTGTAGCTCAGAGGTAGAATGTCCCTGAGTGCAATCTGCAGTAACACACGCACGCACACACACACACACACACACACACACACACACACACACACACCTTTGGCTTCAGTTGTTGGCCACGTTGCTGCTCTCCAGAGTGAGAAGTGATTGATAACATAGTAGATGTTGTAGTCAAGGTGCAGGGAGGTTACACCAGACAGATGATGAAACAGAAAGCGGTTTTGTGTAGGAACTGGCAATTAAAATGGGTTTTAAAGGACCAGCACTTTTCCTCTCATATTTATGCACACATTTGCAAGGGGCTAGAAACCATTAAGTATGTCTTAGGGTTCAATACCTACTTACAAGAGCTGGAAATCTAGGTGAGAAAGCACAATTAGAAAATGGCTGAGTACCAAGTTCATTGTTCTGAAAGCATTACACATTGAGACAATGCACGGGGATTTTTTGGAATGAAGCATAGAGGAAGCTAAAGTTTGTTTGCTCAAGTCACAGGTTTAGTCAAGAAAGCGGAGGCATCTTTTGGATTTGAGAAGTAAGATTATTGCTATAAAGATAAAGACATAGATATTTCAGCACAGTGAAATAGCATGAAACTTTACAACTGGTATTAGAGAAATAACGTACTGACACTTGTTTAGGAGTTAATTGCTTAATGGGATGAAGAATAGACCGAGGACAGCAAGGTTGATGTATTCTAGTGCCTGGCTGGCACTGTGGTTTTAATATAGCCTCAGTGAGTGGCGCGCGTCCTTCCAGTGCAGTAACCACAGGCAAACGTGGGAGATCCTGCGTGTGGTCCCGGGGAGACCTAAAGAGGAATTTCTAGTTACCAATTTGCTAACGTAGGCTAGTAGGTCATAATACAATGAGGTTTTTTTTTTTTTTTTCTTTTTGGGTTATTTTTCATTCTGTTCTATGAATATAACACATGTTGTTTTGTAAAGAATTACCCTTTTAAAATGTTCCTAGAAAGAACAAGTGCTATTTCATTTATTTACCTCTGCATTTTCTACTTCGTGTTGTAGTTTGTAATTCTTCCTGCTAAGTCACTGTTGAGCTACAGTTACTGATGTCAAGGGCATCCATTTGAAGAAACAGACCAAAAGATTTTGAAGATTTCAGCAATTTTATTAATCAGGTTGCCATCACTAAACTAAGTAAAACAGGTTTGGATCTTCTTTTGTATCTGTACTAGATATATACTTTATTAAAGCTTGATCATTTTATGTAGTAAGTTTTGATGTGCAGGAAGAGCCAGCCTTCTGACCAACTTCCTCATTTCCCCAACCATAGCTTCTGGCAACCACCCTTGTACTAACTCAGCTGAGATTCAGGACAGTGGCTTTAAGTAACCTTAACCTATTGCTTAGACTCGCCTTGATTGCTTCCCATGACGTCAGTAATGTGATAAGGCTAGAAGTGCATATACTTCAAGAAAACCCAGCTTTGTCCGCATGAGCACGCAGGTGGATGTTCTTGGGGTATGTCAGTGGCAGATGGGAAAGTGAGGGAAGATCTAGATTGTGACATTGCTCGGAAGCCATGTGAGTGAATCCGGGAAGCGATGCTTGTAAGAATTAAACAGACTCACTGTGAGAAGAGGACCACCCCGGGCCTCAAGGGTGGGCTTCCTGCTCAATGTGGGGTAGAGCAGCGAGGAGAATTCTGTGTTCTAAAGAAGGGAGGGATGACTGGGCATGCTCAATTGGCTCCATTCGGGAGAAGACCAGAAGCCTCTTTGTTGCGACTGTTTCTTCACATTGACACAGGAGAAAGAGCACAGCCCCTCCAGCCAGGCCAGCCAGCTCGCTAGAGGTGTCTGAGTCCAACCTCTAACTCAAATAGATTTGTACTGTCACAAATACAATTCTGGACTGAGAATTCTAATTAGAGTCCCAGCAAGCAATTTCCTTAACTCATCCTTATCTCCAAGTGAGGCCCTAGACCAGATCATGTCTTTTCTATCTATAGCTCAGGACGTTCATGGGAACTTGTGTCTTCCAATAACTAAAGTGAGATTGCTGAGACTCTAGTTACGCCTTGAATTTCAAGTGAAAAGTAGCAGATAGCAGTATATATTATCCAACGTAATCAAATAAATATTGCAGATTATCTCCAAACAAGCAAAGATTTGAAGCACAGAACTGTTGTAATTTAACATAATACTTAATTGTTTTTACACATTAAGATAGCAATATATTAATATGTCATTTAAAAATATAGACTAGAAATATAAACCATTCATAATCAACTTTTAAAATCATAATATATTGCCATATAAAGAAATTCTTGTCTTTTCTCAACCATATGAAGTAAGTTATAGCTATTAGGTACTTTAAAAACTCTCTTCTACACTTGTGTGTCCCTTCCTTGGATTATATTGAGAAAAAATAGAACTTTTTTTTTTTCAGTACTGGGGATGGAACCCAGGGGCTTTCTACTCCAAGCTATACCCCCGGCCCTATTTTTTATTCTTTATTTTGAAAAAGGGTCTCACTGAGTTGCAAAGGGTCTTGCTAGGTAGTAGATGAGGCTGCCCGCGAACCACGATCCTTCTGTCTCAGCCCCCCAAATGCTGGGATTATAAGTGTGCACCACCACGCCCAGCAAATTATAGCTTTTTAAGCATTTCCTTTGATCTTGAATCTCAGCTTCCCTTTCTTCTAACAAGCCGGATATTTAGTGGGCCCTTACAAACTTTCTTTTCTCACACTGAATTCTAAAATTACACACCACTTCCCTACCTCTATATTCATTCTCTTATCACAAATTGGGACTTCTTGGGTCTTTTCCACTTGAAAGAATATTCAGTGAGATGGCAAAGGATCCCAGCTTTGTCCACGTAACTTCTATTACTCACCGGAGGAATTTGTGGCAGGAGCCAGGTAGTTAACTCCCGCAAGGTTTGTGATATCAGTCTTGATGTTTGATCGTTTTCTTCCCAGGACTGTTATCTTGATGTGTGTTGACAGGAACATTTGTTTTTTTTTTTACATGTATTTCATGGCCACCTGGGAAAATACAGTTTTAAAATAAATTTTCGGTTATATTTCTGATTATCTGTAACTAATGTTATATAAAGCCAAGGGATGTAGTGGCTATTTATGAGTGATTTATTTAGCCTGAACTTTTCTTCAGATTTACTTTGTAGCTGAGTTTTTGTGCTTGGTTCAGGTCTTTTGACTGCATTTTTCACTTATTTCTTGGTATCTCAACTGTTGTACTTATTTGATGTTCTGAAAGGTTTTTAAGGTCTTAAGTTGAACGGGGGATTTAGAAGCTATGTTAATTTCATTTCTACCAATTTCTTCCAACTTTTATTTTCTTTACCATCAAGAACTGCAAACAAAGCAGCCTTAGTTTTTGCGTTCTTTTGATCATGCTGGGTCGAAGGCACATGTCGAGTGTTCGGGTATACACACAGTCTGAGCCTGCAGTGGTATTGATTGATAAGTCCTGTTGTCAGCTCATGCTGTGTGCATGTTCTGACACGGAGGCTCGCCAGGTATGGGCACGTCACACCCTCTCACAAAGGAGAAATTGATGGAAAGGAAAAGAGTTATCTGACCTCGCCAG
Source organism: Muscardinus avellanarius (assembly GCF_963383645.1). NCBI lineage: Eukaryota > Metazoa > Chordata > Mammalia > Rodentia > Gliridae > Muscardinus > Muscardinus avellanarius. The sequence goes on from NC_137803.1 coordinate 7,511,854, forward strand.
ACATGGCGTTTTTCACCCAGGAGGTGCCCAACAAATCAGCCTGGGTGCTTTCAATTTTAGGAGGCTGCACAGTCTGCTCATATGAAAACCTCTGGGCAAAACTGTGTTTGCTTTCTGCGGCATTTCTGTATGTTTAACATTTTAAAACAAGTATTCTGAAGCACAGTGTCAGCATATTGACAAGTTTTTACAAAAATCTTTTTGATATGAGCAACGGTAGAGAAGAATCTTGTGATACTTCTGCTAATTCTTATAAACCTTATTAAGATTGCATGTGCCATTTGAACCATTAAAAGCAAATCCTTTTTTATAAGTCAGGAAATACTAAATATCCCGAGAACACAATACATTTTAGCTAGGTAATGTATCTCGGTCTCAGTATTTGGACGATGACGGAAGGAACAGGCATAGTATAAGAAATGTAAAATTCCAAATGGGCTTCTAACTGCTCCTCTGAGTTACTGATTTACAGAAACTCTAGCATTTGCTAGAAAATGTCTGCTGTAGCTCTCCGGATATGGAACACAAGTTCGTGTACTTCTGCTCCACATGCTCTCGCTTGAGGTTGTCTGGGCTCGTGGTGCCTGTGTTACTTCTCCATCGTTTCATCGCCATTTCTGTCCTGATTCCTAGGTGACGACATCAGTGGGGACCACTGACTTCCAGCCCCTTGTGCCGTCAACAGTGCTCCTGCCTGAAGCTTCTCATGACCAGTTTATGGCTCAAGGTATCGGACAAGACAGAATAAATATACCAGAAATGAACAACGTTTTTAATTAGTAAATGCGAATTTGACTATTAGAAAAATAGAAGAAAGAGCAACCAGAAACTAAAGAGCTTAGCCGTGAGAGTTGGAGTATGGAAGTATGAGATGTTAGAGGTCGAAGGGCTGAGGGTGGAGACAGTGACCCTTCTGCTCATGTGCCTTCTTGGGTAGTTTGAATTTTATGACCATGTATGCTTCCATAGATGTAAAGCAAAATAAAGTCAACAACAGGGCAAATGATATTGAATGCAAAGAAATTTATCTACCTGCGTATGAGTAACACCAACATGAGTGAGGAATTAACCCAAGGTCATTCTTGGACATGCTCTTCAAGACTCTTATCCTCAGCCTCAGCTACGCAACTTAGTGAAACCCTGTTTCAAAATAAAGAATAAAGCCAGGCGTGGTGGTGCACGCTTCTAATCCCCATGCTTGGGAGGCGGAGACAGGAGGATCGTGCAGGTTTGAAGCCCGCTGCGCTGGCTTAAGAGACCCTGTTTCCAAAAATAAAAAAGTATAAAATAGGTCTGGGAGTGTAGCCCGGAGGTAGAAGGGCTTCCAGGAACCCCAGTACCACCCCCCCAAAAAAAAGAATAAAAATTTAAAAATAGGGCTGGGGGTGTAGCTTGGAGGTAGAATGCCCCTGGGTTCAACCCCCAGTACCACACACACATAGACACAAGAAAAGACTCTTATCCTCAACCTAATGACTGTAAATAAGCATCGAGCTCTTTTTACTAGTTTTAGTTTTTCTAGTAGTATGAGTTAGCAATTTTGAAACTACTTAATATGTTTCTTAATATGTTTCTGCATAAATAAGTAAATATGCTATGAATAATGAAAGCCAGATTTCATAATTTCATATAAGTGGGTTACAGTGAGGAAGGGGGAAAGGTGTTCAGCATACCCTATAGAATTAGAATACCTTGTTTCAAAATAAAGAATAAAAAATAGGACTAGGAGTGTCACTCGGAGGTAGAATGCCCCTGGGTTCCACCTGGTACTGCCAAAAAATAAAAAAAGAGCGAGAGAATAGGACTAATGCTTTCAGTATGAATTAATATTTTTAACTCTCAGATGCAGGTGTGGGTATGTGCGCAGTTGTACATACACATATGCATACATATAGCATATATACACTATTTCCAATTATAGACGCAATGACATACTAAGAGCTATACACTGTAGAGCCCAAATCTTTTTTTCTGAATTCCATTCTCATCTTCAATGATCAAGGCTTTTGGATAAATACCATATTTCCAGTTTCCAGGCTTGGGCTGGGAAAAGACCAGATGAACTTGGAGCATCTTGCTGTGCCAGGAATTGAGACAATTCTCAGAGGTTAATTGGGTTTGGGGTGAAAGGATCTAGGATCATCCTAAAGAGGCCAACTCCTGGGATAATATGAACACTAAATTAAATTGTAAATAAGAGAAGAGATGATAATACGAAAAGTAAAAGTCCTTGAGTTATACTGACATGATTGAATGAAGGGAAGGGAATGCTTTTCCAAATAGTAGAAAGTCATTATAAAACAAATAATGTAATTAGAAAACCCTCATTTCGCAACAAGTTTAGCATAAAAGGAAAAATAATTGTATACTGGGGAAACTAGTAAATACTTCCTTAATCAAATGGTCAAATTTAATACCTCGGTAAGGTAAATCAGAAATCACTTTTCCCCGATGATGCACTAAAAATCTGTATTGTGAAGAAACCTGCATTCTACAGAGAACTAGCTTGTATTCTGTCACAGAATGACAGGCTCCTGAAGGACCTAAAGCAAGACTGAAGAACACTCTTCTGGTTTAGGAAGTGGAGACATGAAAGCTAAATGCAGATTGTCATCCTAACCTGGGCCCAAGCAGTGCTTTTCTCTTGCTATGCTGAGCATTTATGGAACAGTTAACACGATTCAGAAAAGGTTTATAGATTATATGCACCAATGCATCAATGTTAATTTTCTTGTTTTAATAATGGTACTGTGGGAATAAAAGACAGTGTCTTTGATTTTAGGAAATTAATTTAGGATTAAAAAGGAACTTTTAATCTGCTATTTACAAATAGTTCATAAAGAGGCAGGTTGGCCAGTAGATGATAAAATATGGCAAACTAATATTTAATGAATCTTGGTATAAATTTGTGAGAATTCTTTGTATTCATGTCTTTTTCTCTAAGTCTGAATTTATTCAAAACTTAATGTCTTCTATAAAAAATAAGGAATGAGAGTAAGCAGGGAAAGTGTGGGAGCAGAGTCAGCTCGGAAAGACCCTCAAGCTCACGTCCTCAATTCTAAAATTGGGAATCTTTGTAAACCCCAACTTTTCTCAGAACAAGCTTGCTCACACCTAGAGTTGGCTGGAAACAGCCAGTGCTGATCTGAGTTCTTGTCTCCTCCCTGTTTGCTCTTCTGTGATTGTACATCTGCTGTACTACAGAAACGTTTCTAGAAATGTTGTCTAAAATGACACTGCAGGTGTCGGTGAGCTTGGGGGACTTGTACCTTACTGCTTTTTTAAAATCCAAAAGTATTCTAAATTTTGAAATACTTTTGGCACCTAGAGTTTCAAAAAAATGATTGTAGGTCATCTATTTGTCCCTCAGTGTCAGAATGCTTGGGTCACAAAGCCATGCTCCATCCTTCCTGCCTTGGCTCTTCTGCTTTCTCCCAGGACAGGCACATGGGCTTGTACATCCACACACATGTAGGAAGAAGGTTACGAATGGGAGGAGCTAACTCTCCAAGCTTGGCGTTAGGAGGAGCTGAGCACCTAGGGAATTAACCAACCATCCGTCTTCATCGGGTTTAGGAACTTTCCTCTGATTATAAGAACCTGGGAATATTCTACATGACCACGAGGTAAATTAGATTATAATTTGTTTGCTTATTTTCAGTAATAGGTCAGCAAGAGTCTACTTCATCACGGCTTCCTCCTCATTCATCCCTGTCTGCTCCCCTGGCCAGGCAGTCCGTTTTTGTTACAGCACCTCTCCTTTCAGCAATCTGTGGCCTCTTAAACAACCTCTTGGTGATTGCTCCCAAAGACACTGCAAATGCGCTCCGACGAGCCCATCTCATAGAGCTGCTCTGTAGGTAAGAGATAAGGATCTAACAGACTTGGTAGTAGGGATGAGTGTGCGTGAGCTGTGCTCCTCAAATGATTTTAGTCTTCATGTGTACAAGGAATATATCCTCATTTTTTTCTGGCTTGTACGACTCCAGATTTTTGCTTTTGCCACAGTTGTCTTGACAGTTTTGATTTTAGTCTATTGAAACGCTTGTATTGGCTTGTTATGTTCACTTTTAAGGCTTTTTTTAAAAACAAAACTCGAGGTTGTTCTCAGTCTTATTTGTCCACCCATTCAAGGAATATACTATAATCTTCTTGGTTATTCTTAATTATATGTGAAGAAGTTTTAGGATTCATCTCTGTAGTAGTCATATCTGAATAATGTCTTTTCTTAAATTCATTTAGAGTTATTTTGTTATGGAAAACTAAACTTTATATCAGAAAGTATTTCATCACTAACCAGCTGTAAACATGGAAATCATGATTTGATTCTTTGAATTTTTATATTCACTTACTTAATATTAGTGAGTCTCCAATATAATTATTTCTGAATTCTTACTGTGTAGTAGAAAAGGCCTGGATGTTAAATTCAGGTCCATCTAAGGTTATGGTTCCTCTATGCAATAGTGTTATATCCTTGGAGAGTTATTTTAATCTCTAGAGTATAGATTCCTAAACTTATTTGGCTTACTCCCCCTCCCTTTTGTGGTCCTGGGAGTTGAACCCGGGGGCATTCTAACTCCAAGCTATACCTCCAGCCCTATTTTTTATTCTTTATTATTTGTTTATTTTGAAACAGGGTCTCACTGAGTTGTAAAGGGACTCACTAAGTAGCTGAGGCTGGCTTCGAACCTGCGCAATCCTCTTGTCTCAGCCTCCCAAATGCTGGGATTACAAGCGTGCGCCACCATGCCCAGCCTATTCTTTATTTTTGAAACAGGCTCTCACTAAATTGCACAAGGCCTCCCTAAGTAGCTGACACTGGCTGCGAACCTTCAATCTTCCTGCCTCAACCTCCAAAGGACTACAATTACAAGTGTGTGCCACCCTGCCTGGTTGCCCCCTTAAAAAAAAAATGACCTGATCAGCAGTCTTCTGAAACTCTACCATCTGTGTGTGGTGTGTGTGTGTGTGTGTGTGTGTGTGTGTGTGTGTGTGCGCGCGCGCACGTGCATGTGTGCTTATGCTACCAGGAATTGAACCCAGGGGCATTCTACCCATGAGGTACACCCCACCCTTATTTTTATTTTGAAGCAGAGTCTCTAGGTTTATAAGAATTTCACCTCTTCCTTGATTCTCCTTTCTCAGCCTCCCAAGTACTGGGATTACAGGTGCTCATCCTTAAACAAACAAACAGAAAGATGCAGTGACAAATTTGTGTTATTTCACGTTATCTATAATTCGTTCCAGTACTTCCCAGAGGATAATATAACCCACATTGGGAACCTGTGGTAGAGTATTATTACTAACACGTGTTTAATGGAGTTGTTACGAAGATTAAGTGATGGTGTCCAGAATAATCTTTATATATAATATTCTGCCTTCCAGTATCCCAGCCGAGTGCACCTGCTCCCACTCGCCACACAGCTGTCTGCGTTTCTCTGCTGTCTTCTCTTTCCCTTTGAACGTTCACTGTCTGAAACGTTGTCTTGTCCTCGCCATCCATTGCATCTTCCCCTTCTTCGGGGGACTTAAAGACTAAAAGGAAGAAAGAAGTGTTCTTTGTTTCACGTTACTCCTTTAACATTACAATATGCAATGAACTATACGCCTTTGTTTTTAATATTTATCTGTTACTTCTTTCTCTGTGATGCCTAGTCGTATTGGAAAAGTAACTGCTTGTCAGCTGACTTTTCTTCCCACATGCCTCTGCCTGAAGAATGACCAAAATGGAGCTTTCAGAATGTCCTTGTGTCTCAGGAGCCAGCCGGGACTCCGACCTGGCCTTGAGTCCAAAGAACCATTAAAGGACCTTTCTTTTTTTTTTTTTTTTTAATTTTCAATACTAGGGATTGAACTCAGGAGCTTTCTGCCTCCAAGATACAGTTCCAGCCCTTTTTGTTTTTTATTTTTAAACACAGTATCATGGAGTCAGTGAAGGTCTTGCTAAGTTGTTGAGGCTGGCCTCAAACCTCTGATTCTCCTTCCTCAGCCTTCCAAGTTCTGGGATTAAAGAATCCTTTTTGTAAAAGACTTATTATACTTCCATACCTGTTTTTCATTTCTAACTTAAAGAAATCCCTGTTTGTTTTACTTTGTTTTTACATTCTGAATGCAAACAGATTTACTAGTCTCTGTTTTTGCTATTTTCAATGCAAATAGCTACCAAAATTTTATATATTTTTTGTTTTGAATGGGCTTGTGTTATATTTTATTTTGCCCTTTTTTGTGGTACTGGGGATGGAACACAGGGACATTCTACCTCTGGGTGACACCTCCAGCCTTATTTTTTATTCTTTATTTTGAAACAGGGTTTCACTGAGTTACAAAGAGCCTCACTAAGTAGCTGAGGCTGGCTGTGAACTGTGATCCTCCTGTCTCAGCCTCCCGAATGCTGGGATTATAAGCATGCACCACCACACCCTACTTTAGTTTGCTTTTAATAAAATTTCCTTAGTTCTTTTTTTTTTTTTCAGAATTCTTTGCTTCGCACATTTATCTAACAAGATATTTTCCTGTTTTCTGAAATACTTGGGAAATTGTTATAAACATTGTCTTTATAAAAATATTTTCTTTTGGTTTATATCCAGGATAAATGTGAAACTTTAAATTTTGATTTATCAATAGTTAATAAGCCTGTTAGCTGGGCTTGGTGGCACGTGCTTATAATGCTTATAATCCCAGCATTTGGGAGGCTGAGACAGGAGGATCAGGGTTCATGGACAGCCTCAGCTACGACTTAGTGAGGCCCTTTGCAACTCAGTGAGACTCTGTTTTAAAATAAAGAATAAAAAATAGGGCTGGGGTGTAGCTTGGAGGTAGAATCCCCCCCCCCTTTTTTTAACAACAATAAAAAAGCAGCACATTGACCATATCAATGATTTCCCTTTTGTATTCTTCGCAGCATTGTGGACATCACCCTCCTTGAGACGTGTGTCCAGGAGCTCCTGAGCCCTCTGCCCTCGTCTCCTCCAGTAGAGCACACCCAGGCTCAGGTGGGTGTCTCCTTCTGCCTCTCCCTTCCTGTTCACTGGTTTGTTTGCCTTAAGTGCTAAAAACATAAATTTTCCTGGGGAGAACCGTAGAAGGATGAAAACCTCTCAGGATATGCATGGTATGATGAGGCGATTTGAAATAGGCTTCTTAAAATTTAATATTGGGTATCTTTCGATGGTAGAAAAAGAGCAGTAGGTTTGAAGACCTAGATTCTATTACTGACTCCATTGTTAACCAGCTGTGAATATTTAATCTCGTATCTTGGTATTGAACACCACTGTAGGGAGAGCATTGGTATAGTGCCATGGATTCCCAAGTGGACAATACACTGTCCCAAAGAAAGGGGTGCCCTGGATTGACCTGGGGGGCCGAGGTAGCCTCAGTGAAATTGGGCTGCATTGGATAAAAATATTGAGCTGGTGGAAATGCCCAGGAGGGTACTAAGTAAGAGTTTTGTTTTGTTTCTTTTCTGGGAAGGAAGTGATTGGCCAATAGGTTCAGGAATTTGGCCCATCAACCTTTATGATCTTAGGCTATCTCTCTCTCTCTTATACCAGTTATTTTCTCCTAAATTAAAGTTGTTAAAATACTTGCTGGCTAAATTGTGTGTATTTTTAAAACCCAACCTAAGAAGAATAAATTTATAATTTTTTCTTCACAGATATATATGGTTTTTAAGTTCTTGCATATAGGTAGATTTATATGCAAGATATGCTTAGCAGTTTTTTGTGTAGTTATTACTAATTGAAATTTTATTTTAAAATCAAATTTTAATATGAGCTCCCAGGTTTCTTAATGAACTGTAGGTGAGCTAGACCAGCATCATTTGCATTGAGAGGTGTTCTGGGAGTTCTCTGTAGAGGGAAGAGTCTGCTGCGAAGCTTAGGAGTGCATATCAGCTGCACATCTGCACATCAGCTCTGAGACAGTTCAGTGTTTTCATTGGAATGTATTTCTTAGCATGATGATGGCATAATTCTTCTGTTTATTCATTCAACAAGTCTTACTGAGTACCTTCTGTATACCTGGATCTTCCCTCTGTAGAGAAGACAAAGACATCCCCCACCCCAACCATCACATTGACAGAGCAGATAAGCAAATCCATGTATGTCTGATGGTGATAGCCATCGCAGAAGAAAAACTGGAGCAGGGGACAGGAAGCGGTGTTGGCGTTGGGAGGGGCCTGTTGCACACGTGTACTCTCCGGAAGGCCTTTCAGACAATGGATTGTGACTTGAAGTAAGCGAGGAAGCTGGTCCTTGGACATGGCAAGGCCCCTGAGATCAGCTAGGAGGCCAGAGTGGCGGAGCTGAGCCGAGGGGCTGATGAGGCCAGAGGGGCACACTCAGCCATGGCCGCTGGTGGATGCTACTGTGTCTGAATGTCTAGCCGAGGGCCTGTCTCATGGCAGGTGTCACTCAGAACTTACACAACGAATAAATAATAGCAGTAACAAACAGGTTTAAGAAGTGCTATTAATGCCATTGTGTTATAAAGGAAGCAGCTGAGGTGCAATGAAGTGGGCAGCTGATTAGGGAGCCCTCACCCAGTAGAGGGCAGAACAGGGATTCCAACGCATGCAGGCAGGTGCTGGAGCACAGTCTTGGCCGCTGCACGCGTGCCTTATGTAGGTTGCGTGCCTCTTCCATTGGACTAGTTCACTCACTTTCTAGCCTCTGCTCTACCAAATTCTGTTCTAGATGCTAATGATACTTATGTAAACAAAACACACAAACATCTCTGCATACATGGAGCCTATATTCCTAGGTATGGACAGTAAGCAAGAAATAGAATTGAAAGTATTAGACCAGATGGTGACGCATGGCGTGGAAAAAATACATGAGGATGGGTCAAAAGGTGTGTCCACAGGGGCAGAGTTTCCTTCAATAATTATCCTTTACACTTTCTTCCTCTTCCCCTGCGATCCCCTCCATCACTGCACTGGAGTTTATTCTTCTTTATCTAATTTTTTTTTGTATTTTTATTACTCCCTAGCTTTCACATATGAGAGAAAACTTAGAGCCTCTCACTTTCTGTGAATGGCTGATCTCACTTAACACAGTATTCTTCAGGTCCATTCATTTTCCTGAAATGATTAATTTTTCTGTATTTTTGAATAGAATTCTATTGTGTTTGTATCCCATAATTTTATAATCCATTCATCTGTTGATGAACACCTAGGTTGATTCCATGATTTGGTTACTGTGAATTATGCTGCCATAAACGATATGCATGTATCATTATGATACTCTAATTTCAGTTCCTTTGGAAAGATACCCAGGAGTGGTGTAGCTGGATTCTGGGCTAGATCCATTCCCACTTTTCTGAGGAAACGCCACGCAGATATCCATAGCAGCTGCACTAATTTACAGGCCCTTTAACAGTATTTCTTGATTGCCATCTAACTAGAGTTAAGTGAAATCTCACTTATAGTTTTGATTTACATTTCCCTGATTGCTAATCATGTTGAACATTTTTTCTTATACTTAATGGCCATTGTGTTTCTGCTCTTGAGAAGTATGTGTTAATTCAGTTGCCCATTTTTAATTGGGTTATTTGTTGTTTAAATGTTAGGTTTTCTAAGTTCTTTGTATATTCTATTTTTTTATTGGAGCACATATCATAATGTGGATCATGTTGACAATGGCATCTATTCACACAGTACTTGGTGCCCCCCACTCCACTTCCCCTTTTTCCTCCCTCCCGATACTGAGTGTCCAGTTTAACAATGTCGTATTCACATGTATACACATATTCAAATGTTGCTTTTCCATTAATTAACCTCAGCCTTCTTCCTCCCCTCCCCTTCATTCTGGCTTTGCTGCGGTTTCCCCTCCATTATCTGGAGTCCCTCTGGTATCTCTAATGCTCCCTAGCTTGAGCACATTAGAGAAAACATATGTTCATTCTCTTTCTGTGCTTGGCTGATCTCACTTAACATAATGTTCTCCAGGTCTTTCCATCTTCTTATGAATGGCATGATTTCATTCTTCTTTATTGCTGAGTAGAATTCCGTTGTGTGTATTTCCCATAATTTTGCAATCCATTTATCTGTTGATGGAGAACTAGGTTGTTTCCATATTTTGGTTATTACGAATTGTGCTGCTGTGAAAATGGGTGTGTATATTTTGTACTAGTTCTCAGATTTCAACCCCTTTGGAAAGATACCTAGGAGTGGTATAGCCGAATCATATGGTGGATCCTTTTTTTTTTTTTTTTTTTTTTTTTTTTTTTTGCGGGTCTGGGGATGGAACCTAGGGACATTCAACCTCCGAGCTATACCCCCTGCCCTATTTTTTATTCCTTATTTTGAAACCGGATCTCACTGAGTTGCAGAGGGCCTCATGAACTGCAATCCTCCAGTCTCAGCCTCCCGAATGCTGGGATTATAAGCATGTGCCACCACATCCGGCTCCATTTCCATTTTTCTAAGGACTATCCACAGTGATCTCCATACCAGCTGAACTAGTTTGCACTCCCAATAGCAGTGTAAAAAAGTTTCTATTTTCCCACATCTTCACCAGCATTTGCTATTATTTGACTTCTTTATGCTTGCCACTCTGACTGGTGTTAGATGGAATCTCAGTATAGTTTTGATTTGCATCTCCCTGATGGCCAGTGATGTTGAACATATTTTCATGTATCTATTGGTCATTTGTATCTCTTCTTTTGTGAAGTGTCTATTCAGTTCATTTGCCCATTTCTTAATTGGATTGTTTATTTTGCTAGAGTAGAGTCTTTTGAGCTTTTTGTATATTCTGGATATTAGCCCTCTATCAGAGTGGTAGTTGGTAAAGATCTTCCCATTCTGTAGGCTTTCTCTTTAGATTCTTGATGGTTTTCTTTGATGAGCAAATCTGTTTAGTTTAATGTCATTCTACTTGTTAATTCTTGTTATAATTTCCTGTGCTTTGGAGGTCTTGTTGAGGAAGTTACTGCCTGTGCTTATATGTTATAGTGTTGAGCCTATGCCCTCCTCTAATAGCTTCACAGTCTCTGGTCTGATTTCCAGGACTTTGATCCATCTTGAGTTGATTCCTGTGTATGGTGAGAGAAAAGGCATTAGTTCCATCTTTCTACAAATGGATAGCCAGTTCTCCCAGCACCACTTTTTGAAAAGGCTGTCTTTTCTCCAGGGTATGAATTTGGCCCCTTTTTCAAAGATCATTTGACTAAAGTGTGTGGGTTTGTTTCTGTGTCTTCTGTTCTTTTCCATTGGTCTGTGTGCCTGTTATTGTGCCAATGCTGTGCTGTTTTAACTACTGTTGCTCTGTAGTAAAATTTGAATTCAGGGATTGTGATGCCTCCTGCATAGTTCTTATTGCTGAGAATTTCTTTGGTGATTCTGGGTCGTTTCTTTCTTCATATGTAATTTATGACTGATTTTTCTAGGTCTAAGAAGAGTGTTGTTGGTATTTAATAGGAATTGCATTGAATCTGTAGATCACTTTTGGCAGAATGGCCATTTTGATGATATTTATCTGACTATCCATGAGCAAAGAGATCTTTCCATCTTCCAAAGTCTTCTTCAATCTTTCTTTGTTTTAAATTTATTTATTTATTTATTTATTTATTTATTTATTTATTTATTCATTTTTTGTGGGTCTGAGGATGAAACCCAGGGGCATTTGACTTCCAAGCTGCACCCCCTGCCCTATTTTTTATTCTTTATTTTGGAACCAGTTCTCACCGAGTTGGTCTCTGTTAGCATGACATATCTTTTTCCATCCTTTCTCTTTTAGTCTATGAATATCTTTGGCTGTAAGGTGAGTTTCTTGCAAGCAGCAAATAATTGGATTATGATTTTTAGTCCACATTGCCAGTCTGTGTCTTTTAATTGGTAAGTTAAGTCCTTTGATATTCAGTGTTATTATTGAGATATGATTTTTGTTTCCTGTCATTTTGTGTTCTATATTCTGTTTGATATAATGTTATTTCTTCTTTGTTTAATTACCCGACTGATGGAATTTATCTCTTCTTTGATGCTGAAATTTGCTTTTATTTCTTCTTTATGATTTATTTTTTAAGTATTTTCTCTAGTGCTGGCATAGTATTCATGAATTTTTTTTGAGGTTCTGCTTATCTTGAAACAATTTTATTTCTCTATCAATTTTGAATAATAACCTTGTTGGATAAAGCAGTTTGGTTGAAAGTTGTTTTATTCTAGTATCTGGATTACATCATACTAGTCTCTGGGCATTCATGACTTGCATTGTAAAGTCTAGAGTGATTTTTATTGTTTTGCCCCTGAATGTCACCTGTTGTTTTGCTCTCACTGCTTTTGAGACTCTTTTCTTAGCTTTATGCTGGTCACTGATTATTACGTTGTGTGGGAAGGTCCTTCTTTGATCTAGTCCTAAGTGGGAAGGTCCTTCTTTGATCTAGTCCTAAGAGTGTTCTTTATGTCTCCTGCATATGGATGTCCAAGTCTCTTTCCATTTTCGGGAAATTCTCTGAAATTATTTCTCAGAAGAGATTATGGATATCCTTGGTCTGTGCCTCTATCCTTTCTTCAATGCCTTTTATCCATAAGTTAGGATGTTTCATATTGTCCTGTGGTTGTTGGATGTTTTGGTTCTGTTGTTCTGATGTCTTCTGTATACTGTCGACTGTGCTTTCAGTTTTGAATGAACTGTCTTTTAACAGTATATTGTTTTCCATTTCAACTCATCTTCCAGAATTTATTTCTGTTGCTGTCTTCATTTCATTTATTGACTCTTTCATTTTATTCCAGGCCTCTTTCTGATTCTTAACGCCTCAAATTCCTCTTTTATTTCCTATACACTTACTATGAGGGCTTTTATAATATTGAAAAGCAGGATTTGGAATTCTCTCTCCTTCTTGCATTTCTTGTAGGTCAGTATTCGTGATTTCCCTTATTTCCCCCCTATTCCTTGTTCTCATATATTCAGATTTCTCAGGTTTATCCTTCTGTTGTCTTGGCACCTCCTTTCTTTTTCTGTGTGAGTCTGTGGATAACCTGTCTGATCCAGTCTTAGCAGTGGGGATTTAGGAGTGTCAGAAGGTTCATGCAAGGATAAGTAGTGTTTTTTTCAATGTTGAGTGTTAGGTGAGGGGGGAAGAGCTGGGGTGATGGGTACAAGAATAAGGTAAAGTAGATATGATTAAGTTGAGTACGAATTTAAGTATAATAAGGTAATGTCTGGCTGAGAATGAGAGACAGTGATATAGTAAGATTCGTGTTGTTGGTATAGCATGTTTAGGTATGGAGATATGGAATAGCTTGTATATAAAACAAGGAGATACGGTAAGGGAAAAAAGTTTTGAGAGAGAGTAGATAGGATAAAGGGAGGAAGTTTGTCAAAGGAATGGGGGAGGAAGCAAATAAACATGCATAATATAACAAAACAATCAACAGAAACTAATAATTTTTTTTTTTTTTTGGTGGTACTGGGGTTCCTGGAAGCCCTTCTACCTCTGGGCTACACTCCCAGACCTATTTTCTGTATTTTTGAAACAGGGTCTCTTAAACCAGCGCGGCTGGCCTCGATCCTCCTGCCTCTGCCTCCCAAGCGCAGGAATTACAAGCGTGCGCCACCACGTCCAGCGCTAATAATTTTAAGAGTAAATCAAAGCTGAAAAACCAATAGCAACAAAAAATTAGTGACAGTGAGAAAGTGAGAAAGGAAAAACCAGCAGTACTGCTAATTTACACATGCAGGGCCGGATAGGAATGTCTGCTCACTGTAGAGGATTCTGGAGTATGTTCCAATATCAACTTTTGGGCCGACTTAAGAGTGACCAAGGCCCTGCCTCACCTCTGAGCACCTTGAGCCCGGGTATCAGGGCGGCAGGTGTCACTGTAAACGAGTTCCATGTAGGTGCAGGGTTCTGCATTTTCCCGCCCTGTGCTCTGTTCCTTTTAGCCTTGGGCTCTGCACCTTCTGGTCCTGGGCTCTGTGCTTTGCAACCCTGGGCCTGTGCCTTCCTACCCGCACTGGTAGAGGGTGTCCAGCAATCTCGGAATGGCTCCTTGTGACCCTGTGTGGGCACTGCACCCTGGGCACTATGGGCCTTTCCTGTGTCTCTGTAGGTTCTAACCCGATCACCTCAGGGGTGGGCCGCCAGATCTTAGCCTGCCAAGGTCCCTGCAGCTGCTCTGGCTAGTCACCTGCTGGGAAGCACAGTTGCCTTACTGTCCTGAGGCCCGGGTCTCTGAGGGCAAGGCGTGCCTTTGTGGGTGCTGGCTTCTGGTGAGTGCACCGGCTTTGGGATCTTTTTCTCCATCCCTGAAGCAGGGTGCTGGTTACGTAAGATGCTGGTGGTCTGCCTCCGCTTTCTGCACCTCAAGCCCTTGGTTTTCTTGCCGGAATTTCTTGGGGCTGCGGAGCCGGCAGTCGCGATTTGGGCTGGTGGCCCGAGATGGCACAGGCTGCCACACCAGGTCAGTCATGCGCTCAGGTTCTTTGCTGTGGGTCTTGAGTTCTGAGTATTAAATTTTTTTCCTCCATGGTTGCCATTTTTGTTTTTGTTTGTAAATAGCTTCGCTGCTTTGTTTTTTTTTTTTTTTGTCAAGGAGCTGTCTTCTCAGTATGTGATTTTTGTTTGTTACAGCTACTGAGATGCGCTGTGTCCCACAGTCACCATTTTCTTTCTCTTCGGGCTTTGTATATTCTATATATTAGTCCTCTTCCAGAGGAATAGCCGACAAACATCTTTAATTTTGTAGACACTCTCTTCTGATTCTTGGTGGTTTTCTTTGCTGAACAGAATGGAATTTTACTCAGTTTACAAAAAGAGCAAAGTGATGTCATTTGCAGGAAAATGGATGGAACTAGTGAATATTATTCTGAGATCAGCCTGTCTTAGAATATGAAGGGTTGTATGTTTTTCTCTCATACTAGAATCTAGGGAGAAATAGGGAAAGAAAAGAGACTTTACATAAATTAAGAATGATTCCAGAAATTAGCTGAAGGGGATGAAGTGAGGTTGGTGTGTGGGGGGGAGGAGACTTGGTGAAGGAAACAGTTCAGATAATGCTATGTACATACATAATATCATCAGTGCCAGTCTCAGTGGCATCGATGGGGAGGGCGAGCAGGTGGTGGGATCTGGAGGGAAACACCCCAAGTGCTGTGTGCTTGGACGTTCCCGTCACTCTGACCCTCAGCATGACGCACAATTACAATGTACCAATAAAAGTAATTGACAAAAGAGAAAGACCTCACAGAGGTGATATCAGAACAGAGACCCGATGAAGGAGGCAACAAGCCGTGCTGTATGGGAAAGAGTGTGTGGGCAGAGCTCTGAGTGGAGCTGAAAGCACAGGGATGTTGAAATGTGTGGCTGGCAGGCTTTTGTGCGGTTGTTTTGAAGAGTGTCATACACAGAAAGTTACTTATGAACTACTAGATCAGTATTTTACTTAATCTTAAATATGATAATCGACTAAGGATTCATTAACAATTCAGCTGTTTATCGAGCAGCTCTTTTGGCTCTCATCTTCACTGTGCATTTATGGTCGTACTTCCTACATCCAGAGGTCAGACTTGGTATAACTTTAGCAGTGTAGAATCTGAAGGGATCAAAAAGACTTCACAGCAATAAGCAAATTAAATTTTACAAACTGTTCTGGAGTTTGTGAAGTATACAGCCAAGTGCCCTTTTATGTAAAAATAAGTTAACAAACTAGATAAAGGGAGGACATTCTCATCAGGAGAAAGAGGAATGGGAAATGATTGTGTGATCCTCTGAGACAGACTGTACTATACAGTCATGTGCCCCTCCCCAAGTGCAGAACTGTTCCTGAATAAGGTGATAGCAAAGTGTGTGCCTTTTGGGGGGCAGAATACAAAGAGAGAAGCGGATTTTAGCACATCCCTATAATGTTCAGTTATATAGCATATCTCAGTGCCTGAGGATAGTCGATGAGCGGAACATCACAGCTTATTCTGGATATTAACAAATATCCAGAGGATTATTTGTTAAACAAGTACTTTTGCCGGGTAAAGTTATGTTGATAATACTTGAGGTTTCATTCTTTTCTCATACATAAGAATAGAGTTTTTATGCTAAAGAATAGAGTCAAGGGCAAAAATAGAACACATTTGCATTTTATTTGTAGCAATAACTGGGCTATTAGGCTAGCATCTTTTCTGTTTGTATACTTTGAGTATTTTTGTAATCTTTTTTTCTTTACAAAATACTGTGCCTTATGACTTTGGGATCTTACTTGTGCTTCTTCTAGAATATTAGTTCCACAACATAACTGCTTTTAAGATAGAATGATTTTCTCTAAGTGGAATCCAAAGTTTAATTTTGAAATACTGCTTTGTTTGGTGGTATGATAGTTGATAGTGCTAATGTTTCCATTAATGTCATACTTACGAGAGAAATAATGCCTTGCTCACTATCTGTTAATTTCAGAGCTGCAAAAGTTATGATTAATATTTTATTACCATTTTGTTAATTTCTTATAAAGAAGCAATTTATCAGAAGAATTTATAGAAAATATGTAATATAAAAACATAGTATATAATTTATAGAAATAGCAGACTACCGTTCCAGTGAGATGGGCTTGCCATGTGATAGGTTTTGATATATTTTATTTTCTTCTACACGCAGGCTTCCTTTCTCCTGGAGTACTTGTCCTCTCTGTCCAGGCTTCTGCAGTCCTGTTTATTGGTTGATCCGAACCTTGTGACACAGGATGAGGTTCTGCAACCTCTTACTGATAATGTCATGGGGGTGCTCACCCTTTGCATCAAAGATGTGTTAGGTAAGGTTTATTTATGTATTTGTTTAAATTAAGGTTGGGAGCAAATAATATGGAGGCTAAAAAAAAGTCTTACTCTGCTTCCGATATTCTCTTCAAGGTTACTTTTGGGGTTGTGTTTTGATAGGATTTTGGAAGGCTTTCATGATGTGTTTTATAGTTTGGATGGTTTTAAGTGATTTCAGGAGACCACTTAAGAAGTATATTGTACAATAAAGGATCTTCCCTGTGCTGCTTTTGAAAGGAAGGCACAACTCTCTATGTCATGTTAGAGGCACAGTGAGGTCTGAGTGTTAATTATTCTTGAAAACTGGGTGAGGCAAAATGAACTACTAAGACATTCATAATAACAGGAATAAGCCAATTTAGCATATAATATAAAAAATTCCTAAAGGCTTAAATTATTAGAAAATATTCTGTTATGAAAATTAAGCACTGCTTAGTAGTAGAAGAAATTAAAACAATGTAAGATTTTTTACCAAAATAAAATAAATTGTTTGATGAAGGAATTGATCGTTTGATAATTTTTTTGCCTCTCAGTTTATTCTTACTTTTTTTTTGTGTGTGTGGTACTGGGGATGGAACCCAGGGGCACTCTACCTCTGAGCTACACCCCCAGCCCTATATTTTACTCTTTATTTTAAAGCAGGGTCTCACTGAGTTGCAAAGGGCCTCACTAAGTAGCTGAGGCTGTCTTCGAACCACGATCCTCCTGTCTCAGCCTCCGGAATGCTGGGATTACAAATGTGAGCCACCACGCCCGGCTTCAGTTCATTCTTATTTAATCTTTTGAATTGCATGACTTGGCTTGGTTTTAGATCTGGGAAATGAAGAGTGGTATGGTCCCCAGCAAAGCCAGTCGTCAGCATGTCTTGCGTTTAAAGATGATCCCAGGGCTTGAGGAGCAGTGTCTCCGTCCCTGCAAATTCCACAAGTGGCAGTGATAGCACAGCTAAGCTTATTAGGTTAGACTGTAAATCCCAAGGTGTTACCAACCCGCTCCCCTAGGACAGACGCTGATTCTTAAGAGAAGGGGTGGGGCCAAAAAGTCAGAGTTATTAAAATGGCCAGTGGGCCTCCGAAGCGCACGTCTGCATGATCAAGTGTTGTTACTTAATATTTAGCTTCCTGTGTTGGGTTTTCCTGGGCGTGCCTCTGAGAAAGATTGGCATTGTGTTCATGGCAGATGCCCAGTGTACATGCAACATGAGTGCCACAAGACTGTGGTGAACAGATGGCTGCGAGGGGAGGACTTTTGATCAGTTTTGTTTCTTTACCTCTGCCAAGCAGTGGTTTGAGTATTTCGGCTGCTGTTGGCTGCCTCATAGATACTTATTACTGATCCTCTTACTTTTTGCATGTGACTGGGTCTTTGAAAATTAAATAAAAGTAGTATATATCACATACCGAAATTAATTAATTATATCACATACTGAAAGGAAAAAAAATGACAGTGTCTTGATGTACATCTAGCAGCTAGTTAAGTTAAAAGTTATTTTCATATATAGCAAAAGTTAAATGTTGATTAAAATTGTTTTTTGAAATATTTTTTATCAGTGCATTGTAGTCATGCATCTTAATGAGGTACACAATGGTGGAGGCATACATGCGCACATCACTCGTTTAGCCCTCCTCCAATTCCCACCCCATTCCCTCCCCCTCCCTTTTTCTCATGTTTGGCTTAGTGATTCACTTTGGTATGTTTATGAATGTACATCACGTACATTAGTTTTTAGTTTTTTTCTGAAAAACTAACAGTTTTGAATGATTTTATAAAAATGATACTGCTATTATAATACTGAATTATATTATTTATATAGTTTGATATATTATAATGCATTAAAGTAAATAAATTAATTTCTTTTTTGTGGTATTGAGAATAGAACCCAGAGGCATTCTATCTCCGAGCCACACCTCCAGCCCTATTTTTTATTCTTTATTTCAAAACAGGGTTTCACTGAGTTGCAAAGGGCCTCACTAAGTAGCTGAGGCTGTCTGCAAACAAGAATCTTCCTGTCTCAGCCTCCCAAATGCCGGGATTACATTTAAAATTATTCAGCAAGTTCAGTAATAAGATGAATGTTAGTAGCTTTTTATATTTTAAATTTATTTTTCAGTTTAAGTATTTTCCCACTCTTAAGTCTGTATCCAATAAAAAGAGTAATTTTATACCTAATTTTTGCATATATACATAGTACATAAACAGATATACAGTATATCTGTGTAATAAAAATTTTGTAGAAATTGTAATAAGAAACATGTCTAAAAAGACTCCTTCAAAAGTCAATAATGACAAAACAATTAAGACTTCCCAAGACTGCTATAATCTAAATTACAAAAGAAAATGCTATTTCAAAGTATTTTATGGGTGCTAAAGAACTCCTAGCTGGAAGCTCTCAGTTGTAGTTAAGTGTGACAGATACTGCTGCTGGGGTGGTCAAAGATATTCCTAAGACAGGCACCCTGTGCAGTGTCCATTTACCAGGTACAGAGATGGGGAAATGTATTAATGAATGAATCCAGAAGATTAATTGGCTATCATTAGGTAAACTGCAGAATCTGCATTTGTGTCATAGTTTTCTTTGTGGGATAACACTCTTCTTCATTCTTTGAAGAAATTCTTCTTTCTTCTGCCTTGACTTTGGCACATTATATTTCTCTTTTTACTCTTGCACAGAACTACTAGAGGAAATGAACAGATGGGATAAAACTTGCTTTTACAGAGGTAGCAGACAGCGATAGTTTTAATAATGTGCCTGATATGTGGTTTACATTCAGTTTGTCACACTTTCTGCTTGACGTGTAGTGTGCTTTATTAAGGGAAGGATTGGTGAGTGTGTCTTTTTCTGTAGGAAAGTGAAGGGGAGACATCCTTAAGGAGAAAAAGAGAGAAGACAATTGAAAAGAAGTGTTTAGATAACACTGAATTATATTTGTTTTCATTTAAGTGTAATAAAGTGCGATGAGTTTTGTATTTTGGATGCTCTCTTGCTTCTGCGTAACTGGAAATGTTTTGATTTATTTTGTAGACATCGAGTTAACGCCAGCCTTTTATAACACGTGGACACACCTGTTTGATCTGCTGACCATGCTGCTGAGGAAAGCCAGTGCCGTCTCTCTCCCTTCCATCACGGCCGCGCTGGCCAAGCACTGGGCATCAGCAGTGGGTAAAAACACACTCCCAGGCTTCAGGGTCTTTCTGCTAGTAAAATTTAGAAGATCCTTATTCATAATTAGAAAACGAAATTGTCTAAAATTAAGTAATTATGGGATAGCATACGAAAGACATACCAGAACAATTGCTTTGAGGTATTTGCAGTCTTCTTAGTATCTCTCCAAAAATATACTTACAAAAACTGAAACACATCGCACGACTCCATATAAGATTATAAAACAATGGCACACACTTGTGATCCCAGTATTGGGGAGGCCGAGACAGGAAGTCTACACAGGGGTGTAGCTCAGAGGTACAATACCCTGGGTTCAATCCCTAGTACCAAAAAAAAAAAAAAAAAAAAAAATCGCTCAAGCTTTGTTTTTGTTGGTTTAGAAACCAGTCTCTTTTCTGACATGCATGCACTGTGTACAGGTAAATTTGCATATGTAGCATCTTGTCTAAATGAAAACATGGAGGTTATAATAAAAATCTCATCTGTTTTCACGACATCAAGATTTTTTTTTACATCACAGAAATGCCAAGAGTACATTATTTTTATTTTTTCTGTGTAAGAGTTACCCACTAAAATGTACTTTTAAATAACTAGTCTTTAATTTTTTTCCAGTCATCTCTTCTAAATATAGTATAGAAAGAAAACTTTTGTTCATGTAAATGTTTGTAATTAACATTTATATTACACTTTTTTTGCCTTGTGGTACTGAAGATGGAACCTAGAGGCATTCTACCTCCAAGTTATACCCTCAACCCGATTTTATTTTTTATTTAGAAACATGGTCTCACTAAGTCGCAGAGGGTCTTGCTAAGTTGATGAGGCTAGCTTTGAACTTGTGTTCCTCCTGCTTAGCCTCCCGGGTGTGCACCACCACACCTGGCTTGTGTTACCCTTTTTAATAACTATTTAAATATATCCAAGAGTGAGTACTGTGTTTCCAGGTTATCCACTAATTCATTTTATTGATTTTTAAACATTTATTTCATCATATGGTCATTCCTTAAGCATGTGACATGGAGTGGTAATTTTGAAATAAGAATTATAAGGGAATATGTGTTCAATTAGAAACAGAATTATCTGTTTTCTAGGTATAGGAACTCTTAGTCTAACATAATCGGTAAATTATCTGTGTGGTAGATTTTTATTTTGTTAAAAGAGATGGAAATGGAAAGAGATTGGGATTCTTCTTCTACACCCACTTGGATGTATCCACTTTAGAGAATTTTAGTTTACCACCCACGTCACCAACAATGTAAAGCAAAATGCTTCTTACTTTAGGCACCAGAGCCAGCTAGTTCAGTCTGTCCCACTACCCATTTTACTAAATAAAGTTTTATTGGAACACAGGCACACTCATTCATTTATGTATGGCCTATGACTCTGTTCTGGCTTCAGTAGTTGAGATGAACAGTTGCAACAAAGGCAGTGAAAGTGGGAAGCATGAAATATTTACCATCTGTCTCTTTACCTAAGAAGGTTGCTGACCCTTGACTTAAGTCTGTTTACTCAACTACCCTGTTGATAAGATGAAAACGTGAAATTCAAACCTTCCTACGAAATACAGTTTCATAAAATAATGGTACCAATCAAAAACAATTTACTACATAGGCAGGCTTGATAATAGTAATGCTAATAAAAACATAACTAATAATGATCTTCAATATTCCTTGCCATGGTGTTATTTTTTAAATCAGTTTTCTTCCCATGTGCCTACATACATTTAATATCTTATGGTTACTCTGGAATATATGTTACCTATAGCAATCTGTTCTTAAACTTGACTAATAGTAGGACAATATTAAGTGAACATTTTTATAAAACTCTTCTGCTAGCTCCATTTTTATATTACTCAAATTTGTATAAGCTTAAATCTACATAGAAATTTTTACAGTTATGTAAGCATAAATTAAAAATAATATAAAGATGAAACAAAATTATCAGCTCAATACTAAATCAGTAATCACAACAAGAAACTAATAATGCTTGATTGGGTGTTGATTTTGAATTTGGCTTGCTCTTTCTTTCCACCCTCTACTGTATTTACAAGTAAGGTCATAACCACTCATGTACTTTGTGAAGTACTGTGAAACCTGCATTTGTACATGCTGCCAACACTGTGTACTGAGTCTTCCTTGATTTTTTTAAAACAGAAAAATAGGTTTAATCTTATAAGGTGGTACTTTACATGACCAAGAGTATAGTAAGACTTACTTTATTTTTAACTTAGTACTGAAGTGGAAATTAAAATGTTAAAAAATTTAAGACTTGTATATGCCAGGAGAGCTCAAAGGAAATACTGATCTACATGTAGTCCTCTTATTTTAAGCCATGGTAAATATCACGTATATGTGTGTTCATAAGCATACACACACACACACGCACACACACATAGATGTATATGTTTACTCTCTCATAGAATGAACAACCCATACAATGAAAATTGAGTAGACTTCTGGACTCCATGCATTGTCTCGTAACTGTTTAATTTTATATACCATACTTATAATACTTGAACTATTGATGGCTTTTTGTCATTATCAGTAGGAAAGCTATAGCCTGATTTCTCAGATGCGTCTGATTGGCTTCCTCTTTAGTTCTGAAGCTGCTCTTGGGCATTGACATGTGTAGCGCTTCTCCCTCCTAGATGGGATCTGCAGATGCATAGGCTGGTCCATCCAGTGTCCTCCCCTGTGCACTGCCAGCCTGCACTTCCTGTCTGTTCTGCTGACTGAGGACGCAAAGCAGCGTCTCCAGGATAAAGACAAAACACGCTTATACCACGGCCCAACAATGGCATCACTTCTTGATAAAACCCAGGACAATCAGAAATCTCCAGAACAACTCAATGAAGTAATTCTTCAGGTATGTGATTTCCTGATTTTCCTAAATACCATTTGGTGTTTAAATGAATTTAGTTTCAATCTTGCTAAAAAGTTGTTAAAAGTTTTTTTTCCAGTCATTTGAATTAAAGTAATTAATCCTGATTATGACCATTTAAACAAAATAGAAGTATTATTTCCTTTTTTTCTTACAAATAGGACATTACTAAGTTTTTAATATTACAAATCCTCCTTTTTTCAAGTCATATAGTTTTATGATTTATTTTGTCTTCTCTCCAAAAAGTAGAAAAGCAGTAGAATGTGCCCTGAGCAGTGCTGTCTCCAGGTCACCTGGCCGCAGTTTGCTCTGAATGCTGGTCTGCGCCGCGCCTTTGCTGTGTAGAATTTGGCTCCCTTAAGGCCTGTGAGAGTAATGGTCATGAAGACATTTCTGGAACGTTCGTACATTTTGATCCCCAGCTTTGGCCCTGCTGGGCTTCTCCTGTGGAGGGCGGCCCGGGCTCCCGCCCACAGGACCCCGCGCCTTTCCGGCAGAGTGAAGCGGCCTGAGGCGCAGCCTCCCGCTTTCCTAGGTGCCTCCAGCAGCAGGCCTCTGGGAGGAGAGTCCTCCCCCTCCGGCCTCTGCCTCACTCTCATCCGTGCAGCTTTAGTTGAAAGCAAACGCTCTGTAGGCCCTGTGCTTCTTCCCAGTCAGAGCCACAGGCTTGATTCTCCCGTGATTGACTGAGCTGCGTTTACATCTCAAAGGAAAATGTAAGCAAGAAAACTCAAATTCATACCTTTTGAAACTTTCCCACCCCTCAGTCCAGTCTGATTGTTAGTTTTCTGGCTTTTTTTTTCCCCTGCAGAAAGGGCCTTGCTTTTGTAAGCATGCTTTCCTCTCGGGGGAATTGAAATGGCTTCCCTCAGAGGAGGGCACTGTGAGAACAGCATGGCCTCTTCCTCCCCTGCATGGGCCAAAATGGCAGACAGCACTGGGAAACTTGGCTTCTTGCAGCTGCCTGGCTCCTGCAGCCTACTCTGTGGGCATGGTGAAAGGTCAAGACTCCAACCAGGCCAGGCCAGGGATGGCTCCACCCCAACTCTGTCCCATTGTCAGAGGTGCCGTGTTTCAAGGAGGCCATGATTAGACTCGGATAATGTGTATCTTTGTAGGGTGATGAGCCAGCTTACAGTAGGGTATGTAGGAAACACTCCATGCCAGAGGAACTTTGCCCATATTCTTCTCTAATATTTTGTAATATTATTTATCATAAAAATTGTTTATGATCTTTTGATGTTACTTTCTTGTCCAAAGAAAATGATGTTCTACAGCCACAGAATATCTTGACTTTCCCTATGACTAGCCAATTTCCCTCTCCATTTCTTCTATATTATAAAAGATACAAAGCAGCCGGGCGTGGTGGCGCACGCTTGTAATCCCCGCTTGGGAGGCGGAGGCAGGAGGATTGCGCAGGTTCAAAGCCAGCCACGCTGGCCTTAAGAGACCCTGTTTCCAAATAAAAATATAAAATAGGTCTGGGAGTGTAGCCCTGAGGTAGAAGGGTATGCAGGTAATCACAGCATTTGGGAGGCTGAGACAGGAGGGTCATAGTTCAAGGACAGGTAATCACAGCATTTGGGAGGCTGAGACAGGAGGGTCATAGTTCAAGGACAGCCTCATCTATTTAGGCTTTCTGCAACTCAGTGAGACCCTGTTTCAAAGTAAAGAATTTAAAAAGTAGGGCTGAGGGTGTAGCTCAGAGGTAGAATGCCCTTGGGTTCCATCTCCAGTACCAACAAAAAATAAATAAATAAAAGATACAAAGCATACTATGTGAATATGGATATATTAACTAATTACTTAAGTCATGTTTCCTAATAAAGCATATTCTTGTTCTGGTAAATAGTAAACATGGATAGTTAGCATTTGTTAGTTGGAAGGGCACAGGCAAGGTTAAAACAGTTGAAGAGAGGTATGGTTCACTTTTGGGAAAATGTGTACCTATTGTAATGCAGGCAATAACTCGTGGTCCTGTTAAGATACAGACAGTGGTTTTCTTTGCCATATAGAAAGAGAATATGTGAACTAAAATATTATTATAGCCAGATGTGGTGGCCCATGCCTGTAATCTCAGTCCTTGGGAGGCCAAGACCGAGCACAGATTTGCAACTAGCCTTAGAAACTTTGTGTGTGTGTGTGTGTGTGTGTGTGTGTGTGTGTGTTACTGTATTATTAGAATATACATATATGTGTGTGTATGTGTGTGTGTGTGTGTGTGTGTGTGTATTGTTAGAATACACTGAACAGCAACACATTCTCATATATGCTCTATGTATCTGTGTGTCAAACCATGTTCTATAGGCTATGGTTGGACAAGTGCTGGGATACCAAAGTAAACTATAGTATTTAAATTTTCAGAAAAAATTGTACAGTATTCTAAAATTGATGTCCTTCAAAGGTATATTTAAATTTTCTGTAAAACCATGCTCAAAAAGTATTAGATATGTGACCTTAAGCAAATCACTTAACCTCTTATGACTGGGTTCTTCAAAGGCAAAATGAGATTTTGTTACATTAATGCTAAGTTTCAGCTTCCTTTTAAATTCTCCATCCTCCTAATAAATCATTATATTCAAAGTTCAATTAGAATTTCTTGGCAGTATATATTATAGATGACTGCTTTATAGCATAGTACCACAGGGGATACATATTAAAATTATACACACCCATCATAAATATATATGATTTTTTACATAAAATCATTTAAAGGTAGTTTAAGAATTTGAATATTCTGTCAACTTATTTGTTATCCTTGGTCCATAAAGTATTGAATTCATTTTACTTAATAAAATTTAACTTTTCTTGCTTTATAGATTCTCAGTAGGCTTCCTTTACAAATGCACATACATGATTAGATTAATTAAAATCTCTGTATGTAATGGGTTTTGTCTGAAATTTTTTTCTTTGTACTGGAGAGTGAACCCAGAAGCTTGACCTAGAATACCATAGATCATTTAATTTATAGAAGGTATTAATCTGACAAGACCATAAAATTTAAGTAAATTTCATCTATTCCTCATATTTCTTCCCAACTTAGAATTCAGGATACCTGAGCCTCATCTGACTGCTTTCTGGTTTCATCAAAGTGCTTTCTAGTTCTAGACTTTTGATCCATGTACGCACATGCGTGTTGCCCCGTTTTTATTCATGCTGATGGGATCTCAAGGGGAATTAAAAAGACATAACACGTTGTTTCATATAACTGTTTCGTTAGAAATCTTACCTGTTTTTGTCCCCTAAATTGCTTCATACAGTGGGTAGTTAGCATTTAAAAATGGAATCAATTTGATTTTTCTCAAATCCCTAATACATGCAATTAGAATAGCTATCTTAGAGCAGTTTTCCTATTAATGGTGAAGATTACCTTTACAGACAAATTAAGATTTTCACAGGTAGCTGTAACAGTCATGCACTACGTGTATTCATCATCCTGTGCTATTTCCCTATTTTTTATTCCCCTTCATCTTCATGTTTATACTTGACACCATCTTTACCAAGTGTCTCTAGGACTGGACATTTAAAGTCTAAACCATTGGCCAAATAGGGCCCTGCCTGGTTGGAGGCAGTGGCCTAAGAAATGCTAAATGGACTCCTTGGCCTGGTAGTAAAGCTGGGAGACTCTACGGTGTAGGCTTCTCCTCCAGCTTTGTGCTTACAAACATCGGCCAGTCAAGAACTAGAGGTAGAGCTGCATCTAGGAAATTAAGCTGTACTGTAATTTATGTAAAATTATATAATCATAAGCTTAGTTGTAGTAATGATACTGTAAAGCCAGATCATTTTGAAAATTACTTACTGATAGGAGGAAAAGTATAAATTTGATTATAAAATTATAAAATTATTTGATTATAAAATTATAAATTATAAATCTATAAAGCAAGAAAAGTTAAATTTTATAAACCAAATGAGAATTTATTGAGTCTTAAACTAGAATTTATGAACCCCTTGAAATGATTAGTGGACAGTCCAGTAATGTGGGGGGAACAATAGCAAGTCAGATGTCCATGGTGACCACAGGGTAGGAGGCGGTGCGTTCAGCTAGGAAATGTAACTGCAGATGATGCCAGGACTTCCTGGACTTATTTCTAGTAAACCAACTGCAGGAAGGCACGGCCAAGACAAGAGAGAAAGTCTGAATTTGAATTTGGCATTAGTTGATAACAAGAAATTGCTGTTAATTTTGTTAGGATCAGGATGTGGTGGCACACACCTGTAATCCTAGTACTTTAGGAGACTGAGACAGGAGGATCACTGTTTTGAGGTCAGTATGCACTCACTGAGCAAGACCCTGTTTCAAAATAAAACAGGGCCAGAGTGTAGCCCAGTGGTAAAACCCCCTGTGTACAATCCCCAGCACCAAAAAAAGATTGTTAGGCACCAGAATCATTTTGTAGTTACATAGATTGTATGATACTAATATCTACTTTATAATCTTAAGCCAAACATTTTTGAATGAGAAAGAATATAGGGGCTTGTTATTCTGCTTTTTTAAAAAACATTTTATACATGTTAAAATTTTTGGTAATGAAAAATTTTCTAACTTATAAATTCAAGTGTGGATAGAAAACATACGAAAATATTCATATTTTCACAACAGTAAGTGACTTTCTATCTTATAGGAGTAAATAGTTTTAAGACTGTTTGAAACTACATTATATAAACTGAAAGTGGTAGAGCACACTTGTAATCCCAGTGTTTAGAGGACTGAGCTAGGAGGATCACAGGCTCAGGGCCAGTGCATGGCAATCTAGTAAAACCCTGTTTCAAAGCAGAAAATAGGGCCAGAATGTAGCTCAAAGGTGAAATGTATCTGGATTCAATATCTATTACCAAAAGAAGGGAGGGAGGAGGGCGGAGGGGACGATACATCATGTAACAAGTACCCGTTACCATAAGAGTGAAAGGTGGTCAGAACCAAGTCATTCAAGATACAGGACATGTCCAGTGGAAATGGAGGGAGGGGAAAGTGTCCCCAGAAGGAGAAAGGAGGAATTTGATGGCAATTTAATGGGAGTAGTTTTCCAAGGACCTGTTTTCTAAGTTACATATATACATATCTGGTGAGCTTGAGCAAGTATGTGGATTTTCTGTACATTAATACTAAAATAAAGGGTTTTTTTTCTGTAGATTATGAGTCTTTGGGAATGATGGTAGATCTTTTCCACATTATGAGTTGCTTACATAGGCTTATCCACATAGAGCATTCTCAAAAACTAATGATTTACCAGATTCCAGTGAATTTGACACAGCAGGTGAAAGCTAGCAATACCTTTTAGGTAGAACATGTCTTTTACTCGCAGCAGTTCTGCTCTAGATTAAGTTTTCCCTAAAGGCAGTTTGATCTGTGTTCTCTGCAGTGCTATGAAGGGAAACCCCCCAAAGATGCCCTGAGGAGAGTTGCCGCAAACGCCTTGATGTCCCTTCTGGCCGTCAGCAGAAGAGCACAGGAACACGCTTTGAAAGGTGACTCGTGCGGCCCAGCAGCCGCTGTGCAGCCCCTGCCGATTGTTACAGTCAGCTGCTTGTTCATTTTAATTGTTTTGGACTGAAATGATAGAGTTTATGGTATAATCTGTATCAGGAAAACAAAAACAATAAATACACACAGAAGTAAACACATTTCTTTTAGATATTTTTTTCAAATAGAAACATAGTAAGCATTCATTATCTTTAAAATAAAAATACTCATGTAATTATTTTGTTTAACATGTAGTGATTTTACTCTAGAGAATCTATGTAAATATTAGAAAAGCTAATAAAAGTGACACAGTCATTACTTGATTTCATGGTAAGAAAATATTAGCATCCTCCAGGTATATTCTGCCTACCTAAAAAATCCCCAAATAAGCCCAAAACCCATAGTTTGGGTGGGCATCAGATGCTCCTATAGTTTTCATATAAATTTCCTCTCTAAAAGTGTTGAAATTTCCCATCTGGATATCAAGGAACACAGAATAACAGCAACAGAACATTCACTAATCCCAGTTGTTATTTACTCCCAAGAAAATTATGCAAGCTTCAAAATACAAGTTAGATTTGTGGGCTGCCTAACTAAGAACCGAAGACAAGTGGGCTTCAGCATTTTAGTTCTTTTGCATTTTTCTTTCTGCTTTATTTTTCTTCTCTCTCCGAAAACACTAAAACAAATTGGGTCCAAAATATGACTTTGAGAATCTGATTACATGTGATTTTAATTTATTTGGAAATGAATATCCTTTTGACTCTTGTAAAATTTGTCTTTCAGCTGATCTCATAGACAACTGCATGGATCAGATAAAGCATATCAGTGCACAGCTGAACTTAGATTCTCTGAGGCCTGGGAAAGCCGCGCTGAAAAAAAAGGTAACTCCTAATTCTGAACTCTGGGATCCAGGAATGAAGCTCATGGTGACTGTCTCCCCTGTGTCCTTGTGCCTACGGGTGAGCACACGGTTGAAATGAGCATCTCCTTTAGAAGAAAGGCGGAGTCAGATAAACTACTGACATTTCTGCATTAGGAGGTTGTTGGCTTTTTCCCCCCTTAATTCTAACTTGAAGGTCTTTAGATGAGATAAATATATATGATGTACTTTTGTTATTATAAGTATTTGGAGATATTTACATGTACATACTATATCAGGTAAGTTCTTATACTACAAAAATAGTCTCTCAAAGTAAGCATAAGTCCTCTAGGAAGTGAGATCTATAGCAACTATAGTTTATTACATGTTGTGCACTATCCAGACCTCTCAGTTATTATTTTGTAGACGACACTCGTGACGGTCACCCGCCTGGCATGGAAGCTAGAATGTGGCACCACGTTTGCGGATTTCAGAGCTCCGCTGTTAATCTCTATTTCCTTCCATGATTTCTGAGTGGGTCTTCTAGCATTGGATGTTTAACTTATGTTTAATTTGCATGTTGATGTAAACACAAAATAATGTAGTTATTGGATAATAACTACGGTTAATGATAGTTGTGATCAATAAGAGATCCCCCTCAGACTTATTTACAAGATAAATGTGTCTGAGTATAAAATGCACGAATATTCCTGTGTGTGTGAGTGAGATCATTCTAGCAACACTCTATGAAATAACCAGTAAGAAAATCGGCAGCCTTACTTTAGAATTTAATTGGCACAGGGTCCTCATGATGTTCGCCAGCTTCTTCCCTCTTCTCTGTCTTCTTCACTAGCCCAAAGCCCTTCCTTAATCATTGGCAAAGTCAGCCGACACCTGAGATGATTGAAAGCCGGTCAGAGGCCGCTTCACTTTATTGAGATGGAGCATGGAGGCTGTTTTATACCCGAGTTCCTCCATGCTTGATAGAACAGAAATAGCTTTTTCGTGGTGGATGCGCTTCTTGAGATACGGTCATCTCTCAGAGATCGTTAGCGTGTCCATTCCCTCAGAGTTACGGTGCCAGGCGTGGGGAGAGTGCGGCTGCATCGCGTTGAGACCCACGGTGGGGAGGAGAGAGCTACCACACAACAAAGTGCACTGCGCCGCTGCATTTACGTTTTCAACTTGTTGTTTCAACAGGAGGATGGTTTTATTAAAGAGCTAAGCATTGCCATGCAGCTCCTGAGAAACTGCCTCTATGAGAACACAGAATGTAAAGTAAGTCAAGCCCCTGTTTGCCATCGTCATAGCACCACTGGCATCACACAGTCAAACCTCCTGTGGACTAATAGGAAGAAACGTGGGAGGCTCTTTGAGTTTTATAAAGATACGCAGTTGACGGGTCCTTAAACTCAGAGTTAATGCTCAGAAATGGATGCACCTACGCTCACTGTTATTCTTCAACACTGATTGCATTTCTTGGATTATAAAAACATGCTATCAGTGGAAAACAAATATGTTGAACATGTATTCCTTAAGCTGTTCTAAATAAGACATGACTAGCAATTTGCATTTCTAAACGATCCGATGGGACTGAAGTGCTGATAAGCTTATAGAGAGCAGCAAACGTGGGAAGAGCTTTGGGGAGACCGCCGATGACGCAAGGCTCAGGAGCGCGCTGAGCACGGGGAGCCACTGCACCCCGTTCTGCTGGGCGCTGCATGCATGTAGGGTGTCTGTTTACGAGCATGTGCACACATGTACACGACATACAAATTCCTGTCTAATCCATTATGTCCCTTCATCCTGTATATATAAGACACCTACAAAAACTTAAACTCAGCAATGTTATATGAGTCCTATTCATTTTTATAGGTGTTCTTTATATGCGATGATCTGACATAATGGGCTAAAAAGATGTTCCTGCATTTATCGCAGGCAGCTATATTTTATCTATAATGTTGTCCCAGAGGTAACTGATTTGCGAATTAAAGGCTCTGAGTTACTTAAGAATTTATTCATCTGTAGTCCCAGTACTTGGGAGACAGAGGTGGGAAGTCACAGGTTTAAGGCCAGCCCATGGTCAATAGTTTGGCAAGATCCTATTTCAAAATAAAACGGTGGGGCTCAGTCCTCAGTGTCCTCCAAAGATAAGAAGGAAGAATAAAAGAAGAAAGAAATGTATTCATATAGTATATTATTATTATTATTTTAATTTTTTGATGGTACTGGGGTTCCTGGAAACCCTTCTACCTATGGGTTAAACTCCCAGACCTATTTTTATACTTTTTTATTTGGAAACAGGGTCTCTTAAGCCAGTGCTGCTGGCTTCAAACCTGTGCGATCCTCCCGGTGTAATGTATTATTTAGACTGAATTTTACTATATTCGGATTACTTTAAAATAGTAATTTACGCCGGGCGTGGTGGCGCATGCTTGTAATCCCAGCATTCAGGAAGCTGAGAATCGCAGTTTGCGGACACCCTCAGCTACTTAGTGAGGCCCTGTGCAACTCAGTGAGTTTCAAAATGAAGAATAAAAAAAATAGGGCAGAGGATGTGGCTCAGAGGTCAAATGTCCCTGGGTTACATCCCCAGACCCACAAAAAAAAAAAAAAAATAGTAATTTACTTGTGGTTTGTATATACACAATAGATGAGAGAAAAAGGCAGGGCAGGGAAGGGACCAGAGTTGATCAGAATGCTCACTTCACCAGAAGTTTTCGTTCTTGACTATATCAAAGCCTTCATGAGAGCTGTTCATTGAGGGAGACACCACTTTGCTGCATAATTGACGTGTTACAGAAGCCGTTTTCTGTTTCTTTGATTACATATCCTAGGCGCCCTGGTGCTGAGGGGACTTCCTGGACCTGCTCAGGCTCGTGGTCAGGGCAGCCACACGTGCATCAAGTGGGCCTGGGCGGGAATCTGTCCTCAGGATCCTGACCCTTCCTCCCGCCAGTCAGGACAGGCACACACTGGACTTTTCTGTTGATGATGATTTTTTCTGTATTTGAATTGGCGTTGTGCCTTCATAGACTGCAAGTGTTAGGCCGGTCATAGACCAGCAGCCGCCTTGCCCTCTCCCTCTCCAGGAAGCAGCTCTCGGAGCTCATATCGTTCCTGTGCTGTACTCTCTCTGGCCCTGGCTTTTGCTGGACGACGCCTTGATGCAGATTGCCTTGCAGCTGCTGTGTGTCTATACTGCAAACTTCCCAAATGGTAAGTAAAATCCAATACTGCCTTTCAATAATAAACTAAAGTACTAGTTTATATAGTGCTAAAATGAACTGAAAAAAACATTTTGAAGTGCTTCTTCTATAGATTGAGGATATGTTAGTCAAAATCAAGGTTTATTTCTCGTAGGTATTATAAGAGCAGACAGGCGTTTGAGGAATATGTTGACATGGGAGAGTCCTTAGACAGTTCAGGGAATGCATGATCATATGGCAGTGGGGAACTGGATTTAAGTAAAATTGGAAGAGTGTAAGTTCCCGTGTGAGTCTTTGGAGGCCAGCGGAAGGTTATTGCCAACTCGAGGGCAGGAGAATGGCGTAGGTGAAAGTTGGCTCAGGGGTTGAGCATGTGGTTCAGTGTCGAGCCCTCGCCTAGCATGTGTGAGGCCCCGGACGGCTCCATGGCTCTGAGTTAACCTCTGCAGTAAGGAGAAGTGGTGCAGGCAAAGTGCAGGGTAGAGAACAGCCTGAGGACTTGGGGAGCGCCAGAGCGGGAAGGAAAGGGACAGCTGGGAGAGGGGCGCTGGTTTAGGCAGAGTGTGGGAGATTGGATCAGAAAGAGGAGACATTCCTATCTGAAAACTTCTGATTTCTTCATGATTTAGGAGAGTGAGCAAAGAGAAGGAGGAGATGGTTCTGAGAAGAGAGGTGTGAGGTCGCCATTGTAGGGGCGGGAAGGCAAATGCGCAGGGAAGTGTGGTCAGAAGTGTAAGGTTTGGCTGATCAGCAAGTGTGTGTTTTCTTCTGGCAACACTTAGCTCAGCAACAGGGATCTCCAGTTATCAAAGGATGTGCGAGAAGGGACTGGCGTGCAGGATGGCACGAGCCCTCCTGGCCACCACCACATGCTGATGGCGGTTTCAGTAGCCACGGGTTTTCTCCAGCAGCACAGATGCAAACAGACCTTCGGCCTCTTGGACATTCATCTGTCCCTGCATTTGCTGCCGGCCCAGGCCTGTCCTTGTCTTCATTCTGCAGCTGACAGCTTCCTCTGTCCCTTCCTTCTGCTTGCACAGTCTCCTCTCCATCTATCTTCCATTTCAACATCTCCCAAGCGAGATTCTGTGACTTCCCACAGTTTGCATAGCATCCTTCTTGACGTTTCCTGTCACCCTATAACTTAGGGATTGGGGAAATAATAAAGAATAAAGTTACTTGCTAACTGTTTAGCAAAAGAAATATATACTTTAATACACATCTTTTGAAACTATAATTTGTGTTGTTTTTATACTTAAAATTGATGTAAATACTAGAAATGGTTAAGTTACTACTAACTTAAGACGAGAACTTAAAGGAGATATTTTTCTATCTGGTTTGTTTCTGAGTAAAACTGCGTCATTTAATGACAGTTTTGTGTAACAGTTAATGAAAACACTGGCATTTCAATACAACTATAAAGTTATGAATACAGGAAAGGTCACTATATTTTTGTTTTTATTCATCTTTTATGAATTTATAGAATGTGTTTGATTCTGATGCAACTATATGCATGCTGGCCTTCTTGCATGAACTTTCAAAAGTTAATTCTACCTTAGTTTTATGTTACAATAGTTTTCTTTTCTGAGTATAGTACTGGGGATTGAACTCAGGGGCATTCTACCTCTGAGCTACACCACCAACCCTATTTTATTTTTTATTTATTTACTGATTTATTTTTTGTGGTACCATGAATGGAACCCAGGAGTTCCATCTACATGCCCAGCTCAATTTTTATTCTTTATTTTGAAATAAGGTCTCACTAAGTTAGAAAGGGCCTCACCAAGTAGCTGAGGCTGTCCCTGAACCACATTCCTCCTGTTTCAGTCTTCCAAATGCTGTGTGTGTGTGTGTGTGTGTATATATATATATATATATATATTTTTTTTTTTTTGGTGGTGGTGGTACTGGTGGAGACTGAGGCTGGCTTCAAACTTGTGCCATCTTCCCGTCTCAGCCTCCCAAGCGCTGGGATTATAATTGCGTGCCATCATGCCCGGCTTAAAATGTATTTCGAATGCTCCCATGATCCTTTTCCTCTCTCGGTGAATTTCACGTAGCTGCTTAGCTTGCTGAAAGCGCACTTGGCTCTGGAAAGCCAGTCACAGCACCACGGGTGTTTGCTGCTGGCGAGCTGTGCGACTTTGAACAACCCACCGGCCTTCCTGAGCGCCTTTGTCTTCAGCTGTCTACTATGGAAAACAGCACTTGTCCTGACCCTGCTCCTGGATATGATGTTCTTCATTTTCCTCCTCTGTCAAATGAAGGCATTAGACCAAGTTACCTGTGTTGCTAAAGTTCTCTTCTTCCAGCTTTTATTTAGATGTTTTCTCTAGGAACTATTAAGAAACCTATTATACTTGTTTTATTTCTAAAAAATGAAATGTGGTATTTTAGAATGACTCTTGAGATAATTCAGCCCTCAGTGAGGACAGTCAGTCTGTTAGGTTGAACCTAGTCATCAGCATTAGCCATCGGTGATGATTTGCAGTTCACAGGTTAATGGCCACGTCGTTTTAATAGACAGATATGCCTTACCACTTAGTGTTTTTAAAAACTAAACAGGGGAACCGGGAAGACATTGTGATAGGCTGTTGTTTTGAAGGTTGCAGTTCTCTTTGTTGGTCAAGTTACCCTGCTCAAGCTGCGCCCAGAGGAGCCCCCAACAGCTCTCTGATGCTGTGTATCCTCAAGTTGGCTTCTCAGATGCCTCTCGAGAACACCGCCATTCAGCAGATGGTTTTTATGTTTCTTTCAAACCTGGCTTTGTCTCACGACTGTAAGGGAGTAATACAAAAGGTAAGTACTTACTTTCTCCTGCATATCATAGAAGAAATGCTCAGTAATATTATCCTTCTGATCAAAAGTTTAGAACTCAATTTCTAGGGTAAATTTATTATGGTTTCAAGTCATTTTATTCCAAAGGGCTATAAAAGGATCGATAAGTTCACACATTCAAAGCCACTTGATAGGTGATGCGTGAAGAGCAACAGAAGCTGGACCACGAGCTTCCCGTTTCATCTTAGTTTATCCTTCTCAGCTTTTGTATTTTGTTTTGTTTCTCAAAAAATGGCAATTTAGAACGACAGCTGTGTTATATTTATTGGAGATCATAAAAGTAATATATTTGGTCTTTAAACAGACCAAATCGAGCAGTGACAATTTCACTTCAATTTACATTGACAAAATGCTTTAGAAGATCACAGGCCCCTTCCCCCAAGTTGGACGTTAACTTCTTTATGACATAACAAGAAATGTTATGAGTCTCTGGGACTCCCGTTCCAAAACTTGACTTGTTATCATTGATTTTAACTTAGGGTACTTTAAAAGGGAGAGAATGACTCAAGAAATTCTAATACACGTGTGCAATTAGAGTCTGCATTTAGCTGTATATAAATAAAATTTCTAATTGAGAAAACCTCTTAAAACATGCATGTTATTAGGTTATCCATTACTTACTGGTAACAGTAGTTCAAGTCTGTTTCTTCTGCTTGAAGACCAAGGTACAGTACAGAGGTCAGCAGTGAGTGTTCACAAGAACTGAGCCTCCTCTTCTCCTACTGTCCCACCTGATCAGCCCACGCCCCAAGACACTAGAAGTACAGTTGCTAAATAGATAGAAATGTCTGTCTTACCAAGGAAATGGGATGGTTAATGCTACCATGAAAAAGTGTTTTCAGTGGTATGCTGGAGCCAGCTCCTCGTGGATGGGACTGTTAAGTTCTAAGAAACTTTGCAAGCCGGTTGGCATTGTATTATCTTGAAGTCAGCCATGTTGGGATTATTCACACCAGGTAATTTGGCAAATACCTCAAGTCAGGGATCCTTCTTCCTCTCACTGGAGCCAATTGTTTAGTTACCAGCATAGGACTGCAGAATTTCTTCATATTGATGGTCATACATATGTCATTCCTGTGTGTGACATGTATGTTGTGTTTGTGTGCATATGCGTATTTTTCATTTATATACATCACTTCCAAAGCAGACGTCGTCTTGAGCTGGGTGTGTGTGACCACTGTCCTTGAAAGTGAGGGAGCATCACGTGGGTGAGAGCACTGCCCGGGAGCCAGTGCCCACCGCTCCTGGAGGAAGTAGGAGCCCCAGAAGGAATGTCAGTGCCAGGTCTCCAGTCTGGTGTGTTACTTGAGCAGAGACTTATTCTCTTTAAGCTTCAGGTCTTTTCATTTTTATTTTTATTTTTATTAATTAATTAATTAATTTATTTATTTATTTTGCCATTCTGGGGATGGAACCCAGGGATATTCTACCTCTGAGCCACACCCCCAGCCTTATTTTTATAAAGTCTTTATTTTGAAACAGGGTCTCACTGAGTTGCAGAGGGCCTCACTAAGTAGCTGAGGCTGGCCATGAACCGCGATCCTCCTGTTTCAGCCTCCCCAGTGCTGGGATCACAAGCGTGTTCCACCATGTCCAGCTCTTTTTTCATTTTTCTAATAAGTAGATTAAATAAAATGATTTCTAAGATACCGTCAACTCTCAATCCGTGACTCTGGTTCTATATTTAAGAGTAGGTTGATACAATTGGATCATACTCTTTTCAGGGCAGATCAGTCATGTCATTTTCCTCCACTCTAATCAGAAAAGGCCGAGAAGACTTCTGCTCCACGGAGTAATACAGGGTCTGCACACTTGGAGCAGGTTACCTCTCCAGTGCTCGCCAGTGAGCCTTAGAAAGCACAGCCAGTGCTGTTGTACACTCGGGTTCCAAAACGCCACTTCTTTCACCCATGACATATTTCTACTAATTCTAACTGGTACATGGAAGTGTTTAAAACATCTTCAAGCCAGGCGTGGTGACTTTACATGGTGGCTTGTAATCCCAGCATTTGGGAGGCTGAGACAGGAGGATCTGGGTTTGTGGACAGCCTCAGCTACTTAGCTACTTAGTGAGGCTCTTTGCAACTCAGTGAGACCCTGTTTCAAAATAAAGAATAAAAAATAAGGTTGAGGGTGTAGCTCGGAGGTAGAATGCCTCAGGGTTCCATCTCCAGCACACACACACACACACACACACACACACACACACACACACACAAGCTTCAGACCTAGCAAAAATAAGAAACTCTGGCCAAAAGGCAAGTTATGAATCTAAAAGAAGCATCGGTTTGGGCTAAGAAATAAGAAGTAAGTGTGGGTGATGGCAAATGCAGTTCAAAGTGGGCATACAGTTTTATAGTTTCTTTGTTGCTTAGGTCATATTGCTAGCATTTTATAGCCCATTTTATTCTTATACCTGGGCTACTTTTATGTAAAAGTATTAAAATTAATTTTATAAATGAAAGCCAACATCTTGATTTGGGTCTAGGAGAACCTAAGAGATAAGCTACAGTAAGATTATGAAACAAGGAAGGAAGGATGGAGGCCAGGTGGGGGAGAGAGGGGGGAGGGGGAGAGGGAGAGAGAGAGGGAGAGGTAGAAAGAAAGGAAGAGAGAGGGAGAGAGAGGGGGGAGAGAGAGGGAGACAGAGAGAGGGGGAGAGAGAGGGGGAGAGAGAGGGGGAGAGGGAGAAAGAAAGGGAGAGAGAGAGGGAGAGAGAGGGGGGAGAGAGGGGGGAGAGAGAGGGAGACAGAGAGAGGGGGAGAGAGAGGGGGAGAGGGAGAAAGAAAGAGAGAGAGAGAGGGAGAGAGAGGGGGGAGAGAGAGAGGGAGACAGAGGGGGAGAGAGAGACAGAGGAAGAAAAAGAGATAGAAAGAGACAGAGAGAGAGGGAGAGAGGGAGAGAAAGAGAAGGAAGAAAAAGAGAGACAGAAAGAGACAGAAAGAGACAGACAGACAGACAGACAGACAGAGAGATTGACGTGCTCTTCTAAAATGTCCAACTGATTATGGTTTCCATACTGTCATCATTGGTTTCTATACTTTTATATTTTGTCTGCATATAGATTACTATAGACAGTTATTTATTACCTTTCATATGATTAACATTTTGGTAGAGTTTGTGGAAGGAACTTTATTTGGAAGTTGATATGATTTACAGTTCGGGTAATACAACTTTCTCATCTGTAAGTGTAATAGAGTGACACATAGTCACTAGAAATTATTTCTTTATGGCTGGATACAATGAATATAAAATATATCCATAGATATTTTTAAAAGAATTACTTGTAGCTGTAATGATACAAAATACCAGAGTTGTTAGCTAGTGTCCAAGATTGATTTGAAAACGGCTATTTTCTTCCCCATAGGATATCTTTTAATGAGTGGCAAAATTTGCCAGAAGGCATACAAAAAGAGGGAATTCAAGAGGCCGCAAATACTCCCCAAACTGAATGAGCAATCCTAAATAATTGAGTTGACTGTAGTTTACTTCATCTATCAACAGGGAAAAACTTAGCAGGAATTAAAGTTTGAACACCCTATTGTTCTCCTTACCTTTTCCACTTATATCTAGAAATAATATAGATGAAGTATGTAGAAACTATTGCAAGAAAGGAGAAATTAAAGTTGGAGAAAAAGATAAAAATGCTGTTTAATTGGTCACCAAGGGACTGGGAAAATAATGAAAAAGACCCAAGAAGAAAATGATATAATATTCTTTCTGTTTACCCACAGAGTAACTTCTTACAGAACTTCCTGTCTCTAACATTGCCGAAAGGAGAAAATAAACATCTCAGTAACCTGACCATTCTTTGGCTGAAGTTACTCCTGAATATGTCTTTTGGAGAAGATGGACAACAGATGATCCTGAGGCTTGACGGCTGCTTAGACCTGCTTACGGAGATGAGCAGGTACAAGCACAGGTCCGGCCCGTGCATACCTCTTCTTATTTTTCACAATATTTGCTTCAGCCCTGCTAATAAGCCCAAGATCCTGGCTAATGGTAAGTACTCACATTCTGTACTGTGCACATGCATTTTGGTACGTGTCCACTCATGGACCATTCCATTCAGATAAAAACACAGAATGAGTCTATATATAATTTGCCATTTATAATTATGCACCCCTTGCATTTAAGGCATTCTTAGAGGCAGGGCTGAGAGAATGAATCAGGCAAGGCTCCAGCCGCTCAGGAGCCTCCTGGAGGCTCTTGATGCTAACGAATCGTGTCATCCCGATGGGCAAATTGGACAAAGGGAGGAGGCAGCCAGCGAGGAGAAACAGGAGGGGCCTTCTTCAGCCTCACCTTCTCCTTCTGGTCTCTGCCCTTGCTCTAACTCCCCCTCCTCTGTCTCTGTCAGTGAAGACCTTACAGATGTTCGTTACAGTTGTGGTCTCACCCCTTCTTCCCGCTTCCTGTTCTCCCACACTCTTACTCCCTTCCTTGTGTGATTTCCCTCCGTAGCGTCGTCGCTGTCGCGTACACTGTGTTTAAAGCGTGTCTGTCCATCCCTAGGCCTCCCCAATAGAACGTGAGCTCTTGGGCATCCATGGGTCTTTGCTGCTTTGCTCATCTGTGGCTCCTAGAACTGAGCCCCTTCCCAGGGAGCACCCGAGGTCTTGATGTCTGGAGACATCCACGGAGGAGAGGCGGGAGAGTTCAGGCCCCGGGACTTCAGTGCCTGAGAACTGGAGCAGACACAGATGAGAGTTGGAGAGGCGTCAGAAAGATTTTGATACAAAAAAAGAATTGGAAAGATCTGTTTCTGCAAAGTATGCGACCTCTGTAGACAGTGTGTGGCTCTCATGTGGACAGAGTGTTATACGGACCCACCGTGTTGTGGCGAAGAAGAAAAATAAAAGATATGGGCCATAAATGCCATACCTGCCAGGCCCTGAGTGCCGGCACCACAGGGCAGCGTCTCTGCGTTTAGCGTCCCCATCTGTGAGAGAATCCCACCTTTCTTTGTCTTTTTTTTTTTTTTTTTTTTTTTTTTTGGTGGTACTGGGGATGGAACCCAGGGGCCTTCTACCTCCGGGCTACACTCCCAGACCTATTTTATATTGTATTTGGAAACAGGGTCTCTTAAGCCAGTTAAGGCTGGCTTCGAATCGGTGTGATCCTCCTGTCTCAGCCTCCCAAGCTCAGGGATTACAAGTGTGCGCCACCACGCCCAGCTCTTTCTTTGTCTTTTTTAAAAATTTTTTATTGGTACATTAAAGTCATCCATCTTAATGGAGTCCAAGATGGTAGAGGCATACATGCACACATAACATGCCTACCACCATTTCTAGTAGACGACAGGTATTTACGATACATTAATTCTCTGTTCCTTTAATGCTTTTTACTAAATCTTTTCTCAGTCTTTTTTTTCATGAAACAATTATCCAAGTGAACAGAAATGATTCTTCTGTGTATAAAGTTGATTCTATTTTTCTGATAATTACTGAATTTCATCTCTAGATATACAAATACGAAGAGAAGAAGCTTTGAGGTTCAGCCAGCTTTTTATCAACTGAATCACCTTTGGATTTAGCCTCTGCATCCTCGCCGCTCCTCCGCTGACCCTGTTGTCTGTCGCGGGGGGAGAGACGTCATGGTTTTACTTTGACCCTCCTCCACTGAGTCCGATTCAATCCCCACATTTTAACATGAAGGCAGTAAGCCCTGCCCGCAAACAGTGAGGTGGCTTAGGAAACATCTGTCGCCATTCCTCATCCACGGCCGCTGCTCAGTAGTAGCTCTTATCATTTATTCACCTTTCTCAGAATTTCTTTTTACTGCACTTTTTCTACTTACTGAAATTTTATTATTGAGAGAATTGGGAAAAGGAAAGCCTTATAGGGAACTAGAGGAAAAGTCTGCATTTTGCACTTGTAAATCTCTCTGGCTTATTTTTAGCATTTCCGTGTAGTCAGCAATGCTTTCTCTCCTTCATTAGCTTAGAGCAGATGGACACACTTTTGGTGAGAAGGAGCTTCCCCAGCTCCCACAGACTTGAGATCAGTGGGCTTTC
Source organism: Muscardinus avellanarius (assembly GCF_963383645.1). Classification (NCBI taxonomy): domain Eukaryota; kingdom Metazoa; phylum Chordata; class Mammalia; order Rodentia; family Gliridae; genus Muscardinus; species Muscardinus avellanarius. Next base: position 7,553,019 of record NC_137803.1, read on the forward strand.
AAGGCAGCGATGAGATGGGAGACAGCAGCTGTGCAGCTTCTCTCTATGTGGAACTAAGTGAATGTCCCAGGCTTTGCCCCGCCCCCACGGAGATCCAGAGGAGAGTCCGCCGGCTTAAAGATGGGCCAGCAACCTGCGTGCCTCTGATCGGTGCTACCCGACATCTGGTCTGGATGCTAGGAGTGGAGTGTGCATTGGGGCTTGAGCTTGATGCTAAAAATAGAGCCACAGCACTCCTTGCTTCCGGTGAATTCAGGCTGTCTCCTTTGAAAGCAATAAGAACATACTGGATAAGCCATATTAAAATTCACCTTGAGCCGGGCATGGTGGCGCACGCTTGGGAGGCAGAGACAGGAGGATTGCGCAGGTTCGAAGCCAGCTGTGCACGCTGGTTTAGGAGACCCTGTTTCCAAATAAAAATGTAAAAATAGGTCTGGGAAATTACCCCGGAGGTAGAAGGGCTTCCAGGAACCCCAGTACCACCAAAAAAAAAAAAAAAAAAATTTCACCTTAAAATAATCAAAGGTTATAAGATAGTGGGGACTTTCTAGCCACTCTTGATGGAAAGCTGCGAGCAGCAAGGAGTACATTGAAAGCTCTCTTGCTCAAGGCCATTTGCCTGACTTGTTCTGGAGTGTCAGTAATGAGAGGCTAGAAATTAAAATTCTTTATCTCTTATCTTTATAATTTGTGTTGATTCTCTTTTTTATTTTGTTTAAGTTGACTCATGCTTTTTCTATCTTGTTAGTATTTCAAGAAACCAGCTTTTGGTGTTATTGATTTTCTGTATTGGTTTTTTATTCTATACTTGATTGATTTCTGCTCCGATTTTTAATAATTTTCTGTCTTCTACTGGCTTTGACGTTAGACTGTTCTTATTTTTCAAGAGCTCTGAGGTGTGTCATTAGGTTATTTATTTGGTAATTTTCTGTTCTTCTTATGTGGACACTCAGTGCTATGAATTTTCCTCTTAATACTGCCTTCAAGGTGCCCCAGAGGTTTCGATATGTTGTATCTCTATATTTTCATTTGTTTCTAGGAATTTCTTGATTTCACATCTTACATCTTCTATGACCCATTCTTCATTCAGCAGTGTATCCCTCCCAGGAGGGGACTGTCCTGTATGAAGCTGGAGCTCCACAGAACCATTCTCTTAGCGGAAGGGTGAATGAAAATTAAATCACCTCCCTACCCTCATCAGGTGACTGAAGAGAAGAAAGCGTGTGAGAACGAGCACTGGGGACTGGCCTTCTGGGCCCGCTCCAGGGAACTCCTGGTCTGGGGCCGAGCACGTGGCCTCAGGAGATCTAGGAGTGACAGGCAGAGCCGCTGGTGCTTGCCAGAAGCGAAGAGAAACCCTTTCTGGTGGAGGAAGGCAAGTCCACAGTAGACTGCAGGGAACTTCCTCAAACGATTTGGTACCTTAGGAAACTTGGCAGCATGAAAACCAGCAGAATGAAAAAATATCAACTCCTCTGCTCAGACTGCAGATATTAGCATTATGAAACATAGACTTTAAAAATAACTTCCAAGGTTTTAAAAATAATCTTCCATATTTTTACACAGAGACCAATATTTGCCTTAAAATCAGGGTGGGTTGCTTTTTTAAAAATATCTGTTGGTGCATTGTAATCTCACCATGTAGTTTACAGTGAGAAGGGCGTGCACACAGAACCTGGTGGAAAATGTGAAAGAAACAAAAAGTCAGTTATGATCTTATGATCCCCCCAAAAGAAAACTTTAATTACTCCATATTTAGCTAAGTAAGTGACAATTTTGGAAACATTTTCAGGGATTGAAAACTGAAAGATTTGAAGCAAAAACCAAATAGGACTTCTAGACCTTTACTGGGCAGTATGATAATCTAGCACCCACAGGTAGCTGTTCATATTTAAGTTAATTAACCTATACAATTGCTTCCTGCCTGTAATCCCAGTACGTGGGAGGCTGATGCAAGAGAATCACAGGTTCAAGGCCAGTGCTTCATAACTTAAACTGCTTCAGAATAAAAGGGCTGAGAGTACAGCTCACATGTAGAGTACCCACCCCTGCGTTCAATCTCCAGCACCACACACACACACACACACACACACACACACACACACGTGAATTAAAAATAATTACTCATTGTATCAGTTATACTAGATACCTATGGTCAGTAACTATCCTAGCCAGCACTGATTATTACAAAGTTGTATTGCACAGCATTATTTTAATAGCCCAATTTTAAAATCTATTCATGTCTTGTTATTAATAATATGCAAGTTTGGTGTGCCAGAAGACATAACTTAGGCATTGTAAAATTGGATTAATATTGTCCAGCATGTAGCATCAGAGAGCTGAAATGAAGATAAAGGATTAAAAGAATGAAAGGCAGGCGGCATAGCGATGGCGTTGAGACTGTCTGACTGCGTTTAATGAAGTCCGAGGGGAGGGGAAAGGAGATGGAAGAGGAGGTGCTTAAGGAGTAACGGCTGCACAGTATTTAAAACTGTTCCAAGACACTAATATGTGGACCCAAGAGACCCAGTAATTCCAAGCAGATAAATATAAATCATGCATTTTTAGACATATAATGATTCTGTAGAAAACAGAGGAAAAAGATAAAAAAGATACTCTCTTTGATAAAAGTGACAGAAAATTTTATTCAAGAAGAAATAGCAAACCAAACAATGTAATAACTATGAGAAACATTGTCATCAGTGTCTAACCTTAACAGAAAACCCAAGGTTCCGATTTACAAAAATTGAAGCAGAAAATAATTCCAAATATACAAGACTCTTCCAGAGAGTAGAAGAAAGGGGAGTTAGTTTATTTCGTCAGGCTCCATCAACCTTGTTAAAACCTGACAAAGACAAGGAGTGTTCTGGAAATATTTAGCTGCTAACTCTTAGAGTGCGGAATGAATGGAAATTTGCATTGTGTAAATAAAGATTTCTTTATTGTGCACGTAAAGGTTTATAAATCTTACTGGCATAGGGGACCTATAGCAGAGATGATATCCCCCAAACTGATATTCTTTCCTATGAATTCTCTGTGGCCAGTTGATCCTCACAGAATACCATCACTGATTTTTTTCCTGAATTTTTGTATACATGGCCAATTTATAGCTACCTTTCCGTCCTGATTTGACAAATAAAATTATATCATAATCTGTTCTTTTCTCAACAAATGTAGTATCCTGTAATCTGATAGTAGTATACTATTAAAACTGTTTCTCATCCCATGCAGAATATATTCATAAAACTGAAACTTTTTTCAGCTCTACCACTAATTCAAATGTTATTTATAGCATTGGTTGATTTACATGGTATAAATATCTCACTATTGCTGATTTCAGATTACCAACATGACATTCTTATTTTATAATAAGTCCATTTAGAAGAAAAAAGTTACTAAGTACATAAAACTCATTTTTTATGATTATTTGTTTTACTATTATGTAATCTCTTGAGTATATATATATATATATATATATATTTTTTTTTTTTTTTTTTTTTTTTTGCGGGTCCTGGGATGGAGCCAAGGGGCATTCGACCTCCAAGCTACACCCTCTGCCCTATTTTGTACTTTTATTTTGAAACAGGGTCTCACTAAGTTGTGGAGGGCCTCTTTGAATAGCTGGGGCTATCTGCGAACCACAATCCTTCTATCTCGGCCTCCTGAGTGCTGGAATTACAAGCATGCACCACGACACTGAGCTTATTTATATGTTTAAATGGGACTTCATACTAATTTTATTGAGCTTAAAAATGTTCTATCTTTTTTATGCATGTTATATTTCACAGTAATTTATAATTTTTTAAAAAGTTGATCTACTCATATTTTCAGCAAGGCCACCACATTAATTGATCTGTATAAGTACTTTATTAACAATTTTGAGAGAAATTGACTGGTGGAAAGAGTATGGTATCAACTTAGATCATAGGAGTTACGTATTCTGAATGTTTGATACAGTTTTTTTGTTTGTTTGTTTTGGTGGTACTGGGGTTCCTGGAAGCCCTTCTACCTCTGGGCTACACTCCCAGACCTATTTTATATTTTTATTTGGAAACAGGGTCTCTTAAGCCAGCGTGGCTGGCTTCTAACCTGCGCGATCCTCCTGTATCTACCTCCCAAGCGGGGATTACAAGCGTGCGCCACCACGCCCGGCTGATATAATATTTTAAAATAACAATTGACAACACAAAGGAAATCACCCTCATATTTGATGGCTCTGCTACTTGTTAGCAGGTGCCACCTGTGACTTCATATGAAAAGTTCCATTTGATAACTGCCTGTCTGGACTAGTTATGGACAGGCTGCTACACAGAGAGCCAGAGGGAACCAGCTCATGCGGAGGCGTAGGCAGCGGCGTGGCAGGGAAACTGTCGCCCACATCCACCGCCCACGTCTTTCCACTGTACAACTTGAGTTCACTTTATAAGAGAAGCTTTTTTTCCTCTGTAAAAAAATTTAAAATTGCTTAAAATTTTTTAAAAAAACTAGAATCACTTGAACTTTTTGTTTTATTTATGGCATCTTTCACCCTGCTAGTGTTTACTACTGAGCACCTGTAATCCACTAGCGCTGTGGCTAGAGTCCGCACAGGTGAGCGGACACCAACACTGTCCCTGTGCAGGGTTAGAGTCACTCGCTGTCCCTGTGCAGGGTTAGAGTCACTGGGTACGCGCTGGCGGGCGTGGGCCGGTGGGTAATGCGCGTGTACACGCAGAGAGCGCCCAGCAACAAGCATTCCACCTTAAGAACGGCACTTATTTGCAAAATCACACAATTTAGAGGGAACAGAATGTGATACAATTTAGTAATACATCAAAATAAGTAATAAACTAAGCTCAAATATAGTTCTGAAATACCCTGACAATTACCTTAGAAGTAGATTTCTCATAATCTTCACCTCAAATGGGTAGACTGGTAGAGCTAATTGGTAAGTCTTTATTTCTTCTCTGGCAAGCTTTCTAGAAAGGGCACGACTTGTGTGTTGGTATGCCATTAAGTTAGTTTTTTCTCTGGCACACACACACACACACACACACACACACACTTTCTCTAAAGTCTTCAAGTCTTTTTCTGAAAGGATGAACAATTATAATGCTCAATTTCTTGATGATTATTTTCTAATTGCCCATGCTATAATATGCTTGTACAATGGTCTTTATGATTCCTTAAGACAGCAGATCTATTTTCCTGCATATTAAAATGTGAACTATAATTGAATAACTCATTAACATAACTTATTATGTACTTATTTTTGTACTATTGTTTTTAAATGAATGCGCCTTTGTTGAACTTGGGCCAAATAATTTAGGCAGCCTTGATGTCTGTGGCCATTCTGTGCCTGTCGTGAGAAAATCACTGGAGGATGTCTTTCCACATATCACCAGTTTCTATAGTTCAGTGATACCAACTTTTTATGTTTTATGGGCAAGGGGGTATCTGTCCAACCCAAGATAAGAATGCAATTTAATGTGTGGGACAAAACTTTTTTTGTAATGTGTTTAATTTTAGAAAAAGTCGTTACTGCGCTGGCTGCTTGTCTGGAAAGTGAGAATCCAGACGCTCAGAGGATCGGCGCAGCTGCACTTTGGGCCCTGGTTTACAATTATCAAAAGGTCAGTTTTAAAACCATCGCTCTGCCTAGGGGAGACAGACGCGTAGGCCTCTTAGAATGCATCCACGGACATGAGAGGAGTACCAGCCAAAGAGAAAGGCAGGAGAGCAAAGCCCACACCGTCTTTGTTCATCCACACAACTGGTAAATCATCAGTTGAAACCTTTTTCATTTGATCATCCAACTGTCTCAGTTCAGAAGAATATCTGTGTTTTAAGTGAGTCCCTGATAATTTAAATTCATTGGCCATTTTGTTGTAATTTTAGTATGGAGCTTTTTTTTCTAAAAGATGTGTCAAGGAAAAATGCTTTTTTTGGGTGGGGGGCAGTACCGGAAATTGAACCTAGAGACATTCTACCTCCAAGCAATACCCCCAGCCCTATATTTTATTCTTTATTTTGAAGCAGGGTCTCACTAAGTTGCAGAAGGCCTCACTAAGTAACTGAGGCTGCCTGTGAACTTGCAAGCCTCCTATCTCAGCCTCCCAAATACTGGGATTACAAGTGTGCACCACCACGCCTGGCTGAAAAATGCATTTTGACAAATCTGCATGACTAGGCCTGTCCAGTTATACAGTTTCCTTCTTTCTCATATCATCATTGAGTTTTAAAATTAACTAATTTCTTATATAAGACCACAATACAAGGCTTGCCCAGAGAGAATGGCAGCTGAGTGGGTACTTGTGTCTGCGCTTTCTCTGGCATTATCCTGAGAGCAGTCTCCTTGAGTATCTAGTGGCAAAATAGTGGCCAGGCGGTGTTCTCTCTACTGGCCACCGTGTCTGTGCCACGGGCCAGAGGCACACGAGGTCAGAGGCCGCTGTGCTCATTCACACCTGGGTGGCCCCAGGGCTGGGCACAGATTTGGCACTGTGTCCGCACTTGTTGACCAACTAACTGATAGGTAATCTTCAAAATGCTTTATCTGAAATAATATACTTGTGGGACTATGAAATACTGAAAGTAAGGGTGACTACTTCATATATTTATTTATCTTTATATATTTATTTATTTATTTGGAAACAGAGTCTCTTAAGCCAGCGCGGCTGGCTTCGAACCTGCGCGATCCTCCTGTCTCCGCCTCCCAAGCGCGGGGATTACAAGCGTGCGCCACCATGCCCGACGCGACTAGTTTAAAATAGCAAATTGAGACTAGGGGAGAAAGACCGAAACAGAAGGGAAGGGAATCATGGGACACGGAGCACAGGGCAAGTTAGGGAGGAGGAAGGTGTGGGCGAGGCCTCAGGAGGACTGGCACCAGGGATGCCTAACGTGTCGTTTTAGGTTACAGCTTTGTACTTTGTAATACCTGCTTAACACTGCCGTAATCAGTGGGAAGAATTAGTATTGTGTCCTCCTGATTCTCGATACGTGAGAATAAATATAATTTTAATGGATTATTCTATATTTTTTCTAGGCAAAAACAACTTTGAAAAATCCATCAATAAAAAGAAAAGTAGATGAAGCATATTGCTCAGCAAAGAAAAGTAAGTGTTGTAATTAAAGAGATCACAATGAAACCTGGAAGCTCGAGTGAAATTTCTGCTTACTGAAATATTTGGTCGGGCAGGCCATACAAAGCAACAGTTTTCTATACTATTTTATCATGTTTTAAAGAGCTTTATTTGTCAAAGCATTATAAAATGTGTCAATATTTGTTCCATATTTTTATTGTAGCTGTGTGTGTGTGTGTGTGTGTGTGTGTGTGTGTGGTACTAGGGATTGAACCCAAGGGCATTCTACCTCTGAGCTGTACCCCAAGCCCTTTTTACTTTTCGCTTTGAAGTAAGGTCTTAATGAGGTTACCACAAATTGGCCTCAAACTTACAATCCTCCTGTCTCGGTCTCCCAAGAACTGAGATTGCAGGTGTGTACCACCCTGCCCAGATGTGAAGCATTTTTTAAAATAATAAGATATTTGAATAGATGAAGTTTTGAGATATAATAGTTTCTTAAAATGTGTCTGTGATCTCTCTCCAGTCACTTATTTCTTGTCCTAAATCTTCTTTCCCAATGGCTGTCTCCGTGCTGGAGTCTGTTCGTAGGTGATAAGAACTGGGCCTAATTAGAACTGACCTTGAACAGGAAACTGACTTAACACTGGGGAGTTGAATTGCCGTCTTCCAAGAATAGGTCCCGGCGCCCCTGCGTCCACGTCCCTTGTGACCTGCGTGATAGGAGAGGTTTCCTTTACAGAGCACACTACTCGTTTTAAGTGACACCAGTTTTCAATGAGCGTTATCCTCTAGACACTTTTTAATTTCCAAACAACTGAACTGTGTCTTTCCTGTACTGGCAATAGGTCTGTGGGTTATTAATCTGTTCTTAGAGTCTGATCCTTTTTTAAATAGGGTGAGAGATTAGGGTTTGTTTCTAGCTGTGACCATGAATTTCTGGAGGAAACGAGTAATTGGTTTATGTTAAAGTTTGGGCATTGGGAGGGGCAGTTATATTTGAGAGGTGATGACGTTCATTTGGAATTACAGTTAATGCTAGCCATTATGGAAGTATATTTTAATACTCTTTAAGCCATTAATAAAAATAAATTTTATAACTTCTTGATTTAAATGTAAATATCCTGACAACTTTGTACATCTAAACCTTGCATAGTTTGTGTATAAATTTGAATCCTATGTTTGCGTAGGAGTGCCCACTCTTTACATATAGTGCCGAGCTTAATAAACTAGTACTATTTCTATGCCCTTATTCTTCTCTCAGCTTTCTCACACTCGGAAGACAACCCTCTGAATGCCTACTACTTGAAATGTCTCGAGAGCCTCTCGCAGCTGCTCGGCTCCTGAGTGCCCAGGTGTCCTTCCTGCCGCTGACGGCCACTGACGCAGGCTCCAGGTAGCCCCAGCTGCTGGTCTGCAGCAAGGCCACCTGGAGACGCGCTCACCCCGCAGAGCGCTGCGCCCTTGCTCCCCACCACAAGAGCCAGCAGCATCACGGGAAGCAGAGAACTGGTGACATGGCAACTCTGTCCTTTTGTGGCAGCTTCCTCCACGTAATGACAGCCGCCAAGAGGTGGTGGCGGACACAGAGGGAGTTGTGGCAACTAGACGTTTTTACCCTTTTCTATGCAGTTTGCTTTGTACAAATCCTATTTAACAGTTATTTAATAAAAATATTTTTAGATACTGATAATTGACTCATCATTGTTGCTTGCAGACATTTCATCAGTCTCATGAATATTAATTTTAGTAATTAAAAGGGGGCATTGTATTTTTTTAACTGACCTGAAATTTGGCTGCTGTCAATAAAAAGACAAATTTTATATTGTGTAGAACATAGATACTGGTGAAACATGTATAACTGTGTATAATGTTGTTGCTTTCTTGTGCTGTTTTAGTGATACTAATCCTTTCTAAATTATATAAAAATCAGTTATATTTAAATTTTTTACCTGGTAATTGGCAAATCCATCACCTCAAACATTTATCTTTTCTTTTTGGTGGAACATTCGAAGTTCTCTCAACTAGGTGTTTTGAAATATACATGTCCTTATTGTCACCCATCACTTCTCCACTGTGCTAGAGACCCTTAAGCATTACTCTGCACAGGCTAATCTCTCCTCACGCGCAGTTCTGAACTCAGCCCTTGAGCAAAAATCAGCTCAGCTACGGTCTGAGTGTCTCTACTTGGAAATCCAAAATTATCCAAAATTCCCGTCTTTTTGGATGTCACCTGAAATCCAAAATGCTCTGAAATCTGAAACCTTTGAAGCAGAAGCACTCAAAAACCTTTAATTTTCAGATTAGGAATTTTAAACTATTAAAAGTCTATGCAAATATTCAGAAATCCAAAAACCGTCAAAATCAGAAACGCCTCTGTTCCAGGCAGTTAGGATAATAGATACTCAAGCTATACTAACCATTTTTAGCACTTTCCCTCCACACTTTTGAAAGTAAGAAGAGAAAATTGTGCTTAAGAAAAATTACTGTTGAAAATTGTGTTTCTATGCATACATAAATACAGATGTACACACTCATTAGGAAAAAGTTTTCTATCCAGGTTATAATTAAGAGAAATTTGTACTTTTTTGCTGCTATTATCAATTTGCTACCATCAATGAGGTAAGGCGTGTAATACTATATAATTTAGAAGTATAAGGATAGAATGTATATTAAATACTGAAAGCAAAGCAGGTAAGTCTGTAGTGTCTGGGAACTATCGCTTAAAGATCTGAAAAATAAATGTAAGAATCCCAGAAGTCTCTGAGTAGCCCAGGTTAGTTTGAAACAACAGACATTCCAGTTGTTCTGGAAAACTCACCAATTCTGAGAGCAAGAATCGTAGGAATAATTTCTCCCTTCTGATTTCTTGTATTTTGTACCATTTTCTTGTGTTTGTTTTTTTTTAAATAAACTTTCACTGGTGAGTTGAGATGGATTTTTGTTATAACTCCAATTTAAAGAGTTTGTTCCGTGTCTGGGGTGCTATTCTCAGAACTTTTAGTCTTTTTCCTCCAAATACTACTATTGTCCCTGTGTTAGAGGTGAATATATGAAGACTCAGAGCAGTAATTGCTTATTGCTGGTGCTGAAGAATAAGCTTGACTTTCCTCCCTTCCTTTCCTTCTTTCTTCCCTCCCTCCCTCCCTCATTTTGGTGTGTGTGTGTGTGTGTGTGTGTGTGTGTGTGTGTGTGTGTGTTACTGGGGATTGAATACAGGCAATTCTACCCCTGCGATACACCTGCAGCCTTATTTTATCTTTTATTTTGAAGCAGGGTCTCATTGAGTTACTGAGGTCCTCGCCAAGCTGTTGAAGCTGACCTCAAACCTGCAGATCTTCCTCTCAGCCTTCCAAGTACTGGTATTATAGTCATGTGCTACCATGCTGGGCTTCTGATTTTTTTTAACTGCCAAGCTACACTACCTTTTTATTTGTATTCACTACTGAAATATCTTTGTGTCTGGATCTTATAGATAACCACCATTTTTCTATAAAATTGTGTTCTCAGAGGAGTGATCATTTCCTTTATGATTCATGGGTTGATTTTTTTTTTCCCCCACAAGTCAGCCTGCTGTGCCTTATCATGTCTTTGGAACCAAGAAGAATTGCAATTATTTTTACAAGGGGTTCATGGTAGTGCCACAGGGAGATTTGTAACCCATTAGTCAGAACCACTCAGGGAAGTTGCCTGCTGATGCCCAGTAGGACCATGGACCATGGGAGAGGAGAAGGGTAAGGGCATCAGGAAAACCTGCACTTGTGTCTATTGTGCCCAGGAACGTCAGCCTTGGGCATAAAGACGCACATATCCTAGTGGCAGCTCTGTCCCAGGGCATCCCTTGAGATTGCATACTGTCAGCCAACAGGAAAGATTTCAAGGCAGAAGTCTCACTGCCCAGCTTCTAAGAGGACCCAGCAACATCAGAACTCTTCCATACCATCCTTATCTACTTAGTGATGAAGTTGGGATTCTAATGAGGGCATCGTGAATGTTAATGGAACATCTCTTCATATGGGACCCATATTGTCCCAGGATCCAGAAAACAAATAGAGGACTCCTTGGTATCTCATGGTGCCCAGTTTTTCCATTTCTTAGCACTACATGCAGTGTTAGGCTACAACACTGGCACCACGATTTCTGGATTTCACATCAGCAGGTTGGACAAGGAGGCAGTTTTGAAAATCAGAAACCTAGGAGAATAGAGTTAGTAGACCATGGAGCCTTTTCCCACTCTAAAAAAAAAAAAAAAAAAAAAACACTTTAAAAATGAATAGCTGCATGAAATGGTCTGAGACATGGAATTATGTCTATTTAACCTAAGGTTACCAACTCTTTCTTTGTAGTGTTAAGTAAACACATCAGCTATGGTAATTTTCCATCATTTGTCTGTGATTGCACCCTGACCCCCAGTTCTGGAGGTTGCTAGAATCCCAGATCTGCTTGACCTATGGTGTTCCTTAGATTTGATAGAATGGTGGGCAGGAGTAATAACTGGCATTCTTTCTTTGCAACCTATGGGACCCTGGAACAGGTTTGTGTGTTTGTTCAGCTCTTACTGGGGTGAAGGCTGGTCACCCTGTAAAGTCAGTGAGAGGGCTGAGTGCTTATCATAGTACATGTTAAATGTGCTTAATTGACCCTTATATGTTATCAATGATTATTTATAAAATTCTCCCAAAATCATGTCTCTTTTAAATTATCTGTGTTTTTGCAAGCCTCCTTTTAGGCAGGAGGATGTGTTGGGAAGTGACTTGGGCTGTCAAAGCTAAGTGTCCAACATTCTCAGAGGATTGTCTGCTCCTAGGAGAGGCGCGTGTGCGCAGTGCTGGCATGAATGGTCCTACAGTCACTCCACAAGTCATTGAGTGCGTCTTGCAAGACCCTGCTTATAAGTGTTAAACACGCCCGGTGATTTTGTACATCTTATTCTGCTTATTGGGTTTTGATGTATGTCATTTGGTGAAATATCACTTCTTTTGATTTGTGAAAATGAAAAATTCAAAAACTTATATAACTTTAGCCAGCCAAAAGAAAAATTTTGAAAATTGCCCCAGTCTGGGAGAAACCTTTATCTTCCTTCTACCTGTTATTGACATACTGTGATCCAAAGAGTAGAGGGAATGAGTCAAAATGCTACTGATTCTGTGAATTAGGGAAACTTAGTTTGTTAGAACTTAGTGTTTATTCTTCCTGAAAGTTAGACGTTATTCCTCCTAGGAAATCTCACATACGACTCAAGTAATAAATCATGTGGGACTGAGACTGTGCTGAGCCTTGAGGCTCAGGATGTACAAAAGACTCTGCCAAGACCCCAGGAATTCTGAGATTTGGCAGCCACATACACAAGCGGCTCAGTGTGATCCCGTTTTAAATGTTCCCAGCGTTTATCGTTGCATTTCGTTTGCTCCTTCTGCGTCTGAAAATCTGTCTCAAAAGAAAAGAAAAATTCTGTTCTTTTAGCACAGTGCTTCAGAAAACATCCTCATGGCAATACTCAATAAATTTATCTTTAATTTTGTATGAAAGCCAAGAGAAAATAGTGTAAACGCCAAGTGAATCTTTGTGCATTTCTTATTTTTTGATAGTGTCTTTACCTATTTTTTTCTCTGCCAATGGCCATGCCTTTGGAGTATCCGTGTCTTATTTGAACTATCTGGGAAGTGATGTTCAGCATTATGGTGGCAGATTGCTTGCAGTTCTGTGTGAACCACAAGAGCATTTCATTAAATTATTTATTAGAACATCCTTTCTTTGCTTTACCACAGAAAGAAACAAATTGTAAAATGGAAACTTACCACTTTTTAATTAGTCTCTGGTTATATAAAGATTGGGTTGTGAAGAACCACCTAATGGGTACAATACCTGGTTTGAAGTCACCTTCTCTATCTGTTAGGAAAAGCCAGGATTACATGGAATTCTGTAAGAGCACGTTTCTTTTTCTTTTCTTTTTTTTTTTTTTCTGTTTTGTTGTTGTTTTCTGCATCCCGTAAACTCAACAGTGGTCAATCCATGGCTCGCAGTGTCCTCGGACTCAAGAGTCTGTCTTCTGCCTTCTCCTCTCTGCGTACTTCCTTTGGTAAGTCCCTCGTAACCATCAAGAAGGAGGGCTGGTAGGAAAGGGCTTCCCCAGCTCACCTTACCTTCTAGAGTAGCCTCCCCAAAGACCACCTCACAACCAGCACTCACACGTGCTTGGACACAGCATTGCACATGGTCACTTACATCTGCAGGCCAGGCTGGGAATTGTAGTCTCTTGCCTGGGCACACTGCCAAGTCTAGTAACAGATCTCTGCTGGTCAAAAAGGAGAGGTAGTGTTTGGTTAGGCAGCCCCAGATTCTGCCATGTGGATCTGTGCTCTGACTTTATTGAAGAGAAAAACATGGAAAAACGGAGGAGGAGGAGGAGGAGGAGGAGGAGGAGGAGGAGGAAAGAAGAAGAGGGAAGAAGAAGAAGAGGGAAGAAGAAGAAGAAGAAGAAGAAGAAGAAGAAGAAGAAGAAGAAGAAGAAGAAGAAGAAGAAGAAGACGACAATGACGACGAAAATGATGGCTTAGAGGCTTACTGAATTTATCCAATTTGCATTTGCATTTCATGATGACTTCTAGTTGCATCCATAGTTACACATATTAATATCGGAGAACAAACCAAGATAACTTTACAGTGTAAAGATGTGTAAAGATGGCTTTTGCCCAGTACCTTCTATAGGGTTCAATCCTGTGAAATGTAGGCATTAGTCATCAGGATTCACTTGTCTGTCATGAAGAAATGTGGCTGAGAAGACAAAGCAGTCAGTCTGAGGATACTCCCAACATTCTCAAAGATAGTGTTTTAAAGCTGGTTAATTTAGTCTGAGCATGATGGCATACCCTTATAATCCCAGTACTTGGGAGACTGAAACAGAAGGATGGCAGATTTGAGGCTAACCCCAACATTTTAGTGATGTCTGCTTCAAAATAAAAAATAAGATAGGGCTCAGAGGTAGAATGTCCCTGGGTTCAGTCTCCAGTACCAAAAATAAATAAAATTGGTTAATTGAAAAATAAATAAAATTGCTTAAAAATATGTGTCTCCAACATTTTATTTCAAATATGTAATTGAATATTTATTCTCTAGTCTTTTGATTAAGGGTTGAGGCCTTTTTTAATGTAGTTAATTTATTGGTGTTAATACTTCTGTCACAAATTACACTTAATGCATTTGCATAATTTCCAGTTTCCATTTCTGGAAGTGGAGCAAAAACTAATGCACTTTATTAAGCTATCCAAACTAAGTTCTTCCAGATTTTTTAATACTATTTTTCACTAGGAATTCTTTCAGTTCCCCTCCCCTTCCCCCTACCCACACAAGACCCAATAGTAATCTTTAGGTGATCCGTAGTTACCAATTATTTTCAAAGCATTCAACTTAGTTCTTATAGGAATATGTATCATTTTTCTTCTCATTTTGATCATTAGTATTTTACCAAGTTTTGGAATTTCAAAAAGTCTTAAGTGGTATAAATGGTAAGCTTAATTGAAGCCAGATAAGGCCTATGCTGGAAGACGGCCCGCCTACCCACTGCCCTGCTTTCCTGTGCTCATGTGCTCTGCATTGACCAGTATTTCAGTGGAAGAGAACTGTTTGATCTTAGCAAATCCACCGTATGGTAGTTGATTAAGAGAGGCCACATTACTATATAACTTTTTGAGATTTCTTCAAACTGAACTTTCCTTTGGTTGACTTTTGTGATTACTCCTTGTCTGGCTCCCTTATTAGAACAAATTTACACAATTCTCTCCAATTGATTTTCAAAAAGGTGCCAAGCACATACATTGGAGAAAAGACAGACTTTTCAACAAATGGTGTTGGGGAAATTGGCTATTCATTTGTAGAAAAATGCAATTAAATCCTTACCTCTCATCCTTCACAAGACTCAAGATGGATCAAAGACCTGGAAATTAGACCAGAGACTTTCAAGCTACTAGAGGAAGGCCTAGATCCAACACTCCAACACATAGGTACAGGTAGAAACTTTCCCAGAAAAAACCCCGAAGCTCAGAAAATTAAAGCAAGAATTAATAAATGAGATGGCATTAAACTAAAAAGCTTCTGTTCATCAAAAGAAACCATCAAGAATCTGAAGAGAAAACCTACAGAATGAGAAAAGATCTTTGCCAGCTATCGCTCCGATAGAAGACTAACATCTAAAATATACAAAGGACTTATTAGACTTTACACTAAAAAAACTAATAACCAAATCAAGAAATGAGCAACTGAACTAAATAGACACTTCGTAAAAGAAGAGACACAACTGACCAATAAATACGTGAAAAATTGTTCAACATCACTAGCCATCAGGGTGATGCAAATCAAAACTACACTGAGATTCCATCTAACCCTAATCAGAATGTCAGTCATAGAGAAGTCCCAAAACAATAAATGCTGTCAAGGATGTGGGGATACTGGAACTCTTCTACACTGTCGGTGGTATTGCAAATCAGTGCAGCTGCTATGGAGATTTTTCAGAACTAGCACAATACACATTCTTGATTATAGATGGTCAAAAAGGCAAAAATTCAAAGAGGATACAGAAAACCTAAATTACAATTGATAACTTTGAAATAATGGATACATACAGAGGTTTGCTGCCAAAGGTTATAGAAAATACACTTTTTTCAGTTCATATGGAGCACTTAAAATTGGTCAAGTATGCAAAACAAAATCCTCAATAATTTCAAAGAAAAGTTGGTGGCACACCTATAATCCCAGTACTTGTGAGACTGCAAGACAGGAGAATTTAAGTTTGAAGACAGCCTCAACAACACAGTGAGACTCAGCAATCTTGTTTCAAAATAAGAATAAATTAATTAAAAAAGACTGGGATTATAGCTTGGAGGTATAATGCCCCTGGGTTCAATCCCCAGTGCAAAAATAAATAAATAAATGAAAAGAAAAAAAAAGGAAAGGTATATGTAGAACAAGAACTCTTATGAGTGTAATTAATTTGTAATTAAACTAAAATTTAATAATAAATATAAGTAAAGGATCTGCACATGTTTAGAAATTGAGAAACAGACTTTTAAATAACCCCAAAAGCTCAAGCAAAAACCACAGTAGAAATTTACTGAATGGTAATGAGAATGGTATTCTTTTAAGAACTGTGGGGCATGAAAGAAATGAAAGTTCTCTTTATCTTCCTGAGAAATATTTATTTTTAAATCTTTATGAGAAGAAAACTTCACAATCATTGATGGAAATGTCTATTTTAAGAAGTTTAAAATATCACAACCAGAATAAACCTAAATTAAGTTAAAGAGAAATAATGAAGGAACAAGAGCAGAAGTCAATAAAGTAAGATCAAAGGTTCAGAAAATCAATAGCAAAAATTAAAATGGCTCTTAGAATAAATAGCAGACAAATTTTGACTAAAAATGGTCAGCTGAAAAGGCAAAAGTTGAATAAAGAATATAACCCATTGTAACAACAATTCTATACCAACAAATTTGAAAGTATAAACAAAATGAAAATAATTATTTAAAATATAATTTACTAGAAATGACCTCAAAAATAAATTTCAGTAGTCCAATGGCTACTAAACAAATTGAAATCACAATTATAATCTTCCACAATGAAACTGCAAGATGAATAGTTTTATAGGTAAGTTCTAATAAACATTTAAAAATAGACTGCCTCAATTTTACTCAATATTTTTGTGATGGTTGTGAGAGAGAATAATACCAATTCATTCTATAAGGCCAATGTAACCACTACACTAAACCAAACTAAGACAATATGGTAATAAAAAAATAGTATAGGTCCTCTTGTTTCGTGAAGGAAAGGACAAAAATTCTAAAAAAACAGTGCTTTGAAAACAATAAAAAAATACTTATCTCTGTAGGCATGAAAAAGTATTTGATAGTATTACTGTTAACAATAAAATTAAGTGAATCCTTAACTAATAAAAATATGTATGAGCAACTTAAAGCATCATGACTCTAAGCCTAGAAAGAGCAGAAATTCATCAAGAGTATACTATATAAATAATTTCTATAAAATTAATGAGTAGAAAGTAATCCAATAAAAAGTAATCCATAATTATAAGCAGGCATTTCAAAGAAAAGAAAGAGTATAGAGTATATGGCTGATAAACATATAAAAAGACTCTTATGGCTAGGATCTGGGATGTCCCCCTAAAGCTCATGTGTTGAAGTCTGGTTTCCAATGCCACAAGGGACAGAGGTGAGCTGTGCCTGGAGGAGGTGGGTCTCTGGGGAAGTAACCTTCAGTGTATCTATCCCTGGGTCCTGACTGCATCTCCTCTGCTTCCAGCTACTATGAGATGAGCGGCTTTCCTCTGCTGTGTCCTGCTGTGATGACGCTTCTGCCATGGAGCCAGCTGACCAAGAAGGGAACCTCTGAAACTGTGAGTCGAAATTCCCTCCTTTAAGTAGTTCTTGTCAGTTATTTTGGTCCCAGCAATGAAAATCTAAGACAAAGGTGTTTCATACCATTTCATTTAGGAAAGTACAAACCAATACTGCATTGAGTTACTTTTTTATTTATTCTATTGGCCAAAATAAAATACTTAATGTTAATAGAGAGGACATGAACCCACAGAGGCTTTAAAAAGCAATATTTCTGGACGTGGTAGCGCACACCTGTGTAATCTCAGTACTTGGGAGGCTAAGGAAGGAAGATTGCAGGTTTGAGACCAGCTTCAGCAACTTAGTGAGATTCTCAGTAACCTAGAGAGACCCTGTTTCAAATAAAAAATGAAAAAGGTCTTGGGTATAGCTCGGTGGTAGAATGCTCCTGGGTTCAATCTTCAGTACCTCCCATACACATATAGAAATAAATAAATGTATGCATGTATGAGTGTGTATATATGTATATACATGTATACGTACATAAGTAGTGAGATTCATACTAATATATTCATATATCCATTTAACATTATTCAGTCTGTTTCCTTCCCCATACCTCCGTTTTCTCTCTCCCCTACTCATTCTCTAACCCCATTCTCTTCCAGTACCCTACTCGTCTCTCTCCTAGTTTTCATCGGGTCCATCTTTCCTTTGTACTCTTTCTGGCATCTACACATGAGAAAAGACACGCGTGATTTTTCTGAGCCTGACTTAACAATTTGATGTTTCTTCTTAGAGTTGAAAGTTAGCTTATATAGTATACCTAGCAGTTTTACCCCCAGATATATAGCCCCTAAATAATCTTGAATAGTAACATTAAGAAACATTTAGGTAGTGTTAATAGAAATACTTTTGCAACATAACAATCTGGAAATATCACAAATACCTGTCATTGGGAAGACCAGTTTCATTTACTCAGTGGGTTAATATGCCGCAATCAAACTGAGAAACAACAATATCCAATGGTATTCGTGCATTTCAGTACATTTTTGTGTTAAAATTTACTGGGGGATATATATCCTTCAAAACTTGTAACTGTGCAATATCATTAACTTTAAGTATAAAGATATCATTAACTATAAGTATAAAATATAAAGTACAAAAGATATCTAAAGCTAATTAAATGTATATAAGGGAAATTTTTTAATGATTAAATGTCAATTCTTCATTTCTCCCCCCATCCACGGTTAGAAATCACCATTCTACTCTGCTTTTATGCACATGACTGCTTCAGATGCCTCATGTAAGCAGAGTCATCAGGCCTCTTATAGCTGGCCCGTTTGACCTGGTGCGGTGCCCTTCAGAATCACCCACGTTGTCATATATTGCAAAACTGCCCTCCCTTTTAGGGTTCCTAAACCCGTGCACAGTTGTTCCAAACTTTCCTTATTACCAGCACTTGATGTTTTTTGATAATGGCCATGGTAACAAGTATGACATGATGTTATGTTTTTATTTACATTTCCTTGATGATTTGTGCTATTGCGTAGCTATTCCCATTGGTCATGTGTATATTTTTATGAAGAAATGTCTACTCGAGGTCTTTGCCCCCTTTTACACTGTATTTTGTTTTTTGCTCTTGTGTCATAGATTTTCTTATATTGTCTGGATATTAACTGACTAGTGTATATTTTTTTCAATTATTTTCTCCCATTTATTAGGTGACATTTTGCTTCCGTTGTCCCCCCCCCCTTTTTTTTTGCGGTATTGGGGATGGAACCCAGGGGCATTCTACCTCTGAGCTACACCCCCAGCCCTATTTTTATTCTTTATTTTGAGTCTCACTGAGTTGAAAAGAGCCTCACTAAGTAGCTGAGGCTGGCCACAAACCACAATCCTCCAGTCTCAGCCTCCCAAATGCTGGGATTACAAGCGTGCACCACCACGCCTGGACAGTTGTTTCCTTTGCCATTAAGAAGCGACTGTCTTGATGTAAACTCACTTGTCTACGTTTGCTTTTGTTTGTGTACACATATACTGTGTGTGTATACGTGTGTCTTATATAGTCTTAATATTATTCTAGTTGGTTTTTTTTTTTTTTTGGTGATACTGGAGTTCCTAGAAACCCTTCTACCTCCGGGCTACACTCCCAGACCTATTTTATACTTTTATTTGGAAACAGGGTCTCTTAAGCCAGCGAGCCTGACTTCAAACCTGCATGATCTTCCTGTCTCCGCCTCCCAAGCGTGGGGATTATAAGCATGCGCCACCACGCCTGGCTTATTTTAGTATTTTTAAATGGCTAAATTGGTATTATTTAGTGTGTAGATCTTACTTAGCATACATTATCGACTCTGTCTATAGGCAAGAAATATTAATATGCCAGTTATAGAATTATTGTTAAGCTTAAAACATTTCCGGCAAGGTCTGATGTTTCACGTTTCTTTCCATGCAATTGAGGACTAGTTGCCAATTCTGAGAATTCAAACCCACCACAAGGACTGTCTTCTGAACTGTCAAGAAAGTGGGGTTTAAAGTTTGGCCTGTGTTCCTTTTGATTTGGTTTTGCTATCAGAATTCTTCAGCCCTTCTTCCTCTATGTACTTTCCCCTTTGTCACCCTGATGCACCTAACTTCAGTTTTTTACATCCAATGGGAAGACCCCAGATCTATCTGTAGACATCTGTCTCGCTCCCCTGCCACTCCTCCCTACTAGCCATCTGCCCCTCTCGTGTCTGGTGTGTCTTTTGGATCTGCATAGCTCCCTCCCCATGAGGAATTCAAGTTTCCTCCACAGACCTCATGCTAATTCCCAGGATCACCCAGATGATCCTGACATTTTATCTTGTCCTGGGAGCTGCAGTTTGCTCAGGGGGCACTGGGCAATCACAGAATCACAGTTCCCAATGGTCAGACACGGCAGGACACACGTAGACAGCAAAGGGCCTCCAGATGAAGGCGGGACAATGTTTTGGGTCTTCTTATCCATAGATTTGTTTTATAAGAAGTTACAGGAATGAAGTCATATTGAAGCAATAAATGATTGAGCAGGAAAAAGAACAAAATGTGCTCCTAGCACTTCATACTTATCTCCTCTTCTAAAATGTTTCCAAATCTTAAATGGACAACAATTTTACCCTCCATCAATATGTCAAAATTGTAGCCTAAACAGTATGTCTCGAAATATCTAGCTCTAGGGACACTCTCAGTAATAATCCCTGTCTTTCTACCTGCACATCCTCTTTAAGGGCCTGAGAGTTTTAATCCAGCCTTCTTCTGTGGGTCACTAAAATAACAAGAGCCTCAGTGCCCAGTTATGTAATCAGATATGTCATGCTACTCATACCCTTGGAGTGCTCCAAAAATACCCTTGGGTTCAAGAGACGCCACTCTTGAACCCACATAAAAAAAAAAGTGGTTTACTTTATCTATTGATGATGCAGAAAAGAAGGAATTTATATCTTATCAAATGCCACACTTCCTCAGGCCAGATCTAACTTGATTGATATACTTTACAAGGATAAAACAGACATTCCCCCTAGACTCCAGCCTACATTGCCTTCGGACACTTTACAGAGAGCACGGTACTAGAGGCGTTTCCAGAGGATTCCACCGTCTTTTTAATCTGCAGGAGATCATACAGTTACAGCTGTGGTACTCAACTCCAAGCCAAGTTAGAGTACTTTCAGGAAGAATCAAGACCATGATACTTTATAGTAAGGGCACCATGACCAAACAATGTTATTTATTTATTCTTTTTTGAGAAGAGGTGGGTGGCACCTGGCTAAAAGAATGGTCAGACAGAGGCCAGGTGTGGCAGCAAATGCCTGAGATCTCAGTAACTGGGAGACTGAGACAGAAAGGTTAGAAATTGGAAGCCGGCCTCAGCAACTTAGCAAGGCCCTGTTTAAAAAATAAAAAGGAGGGCCGGGCGTGGTGGCGCACACTTGTAATCCCCGCGCTTGGGAGGCAGAGACAGGAGGATTGCACAGGTTCGAAGCCAGCCGCATGCGCTGGCTTAGGAGACCCTGTTTCCAAATTTAAAAAATGTAAAAATAGGTCTGGGAGTATAGCCTGGAAGTAGAAGGGCTTCCAGTACCACCAAAAATAAATAAATAAATAAATAAATAAATAAATAAATAAATATGAAAATAAAATAAAAATAAAAAATAAAAAGGAATTTGTTGTAGTTCAGAGGTAGAAGGTCCCTAGGTTCCATCCCCAGTACAAGAAAGAAAGAAAGGAAAGAAAGAAAGAAAAAAGAGAGAGAGAAAGAAAGAAAGAAAGGAGAGAGGAAGAGAGAGAAAGGAAGGAAGGAAGAAGGATGGAAAGAATGGTTAGCATTAATAGTCATAATGATGTCAACATTGATGATCAGTGTTTTTAAAAACAAGACTAAGAGATATTGGGAGGATAAGAAGAAGCAGAAGTGAATCTGAATGTGTGTTAAAAAATAAAAACACCTTCACCACTGCTGTTGTTAATCAAGTGGGTTGTGAACAAAGTATATTCCCCAAGAGTGTCAGACTGGGGTCACATTGGTTTGGAAGAAAATGATTTTGTTTCAGAACAATCAAGCAGTTATCATTATGCTTTAATGTTTTTTTCATATATGCAAAAGAGATAATATGCTGAAGAAAGGCATGCAAAAATGGATAAGTAGGCAAACCTAGAAGTGACAGAACAGGTTAATTATTTAGGAATTCTGCGTAGGAGACAGCCACAAGATTTGAGAACAGCTGTTTTAGGGAGCAGTGGGGCAGGGCAGCAGGTGTGAAGTTTTTGAAATAACATTCTGGACATATAATTCTAAGAGGTCCCAGAAGTGTGTTCTGGCACAATTGTCTGTAAAAAAAAGTGTTTTAGCACTCATGTAAACAATATACTTTGTCTCCTATGGGTGGGTGAGAGGAGGCTTTTATATTTTTCATTGGTGCACTGTAAAAATACGTCATAATGAGATTCAGAGTGACAAAAGCATACATGTGCACCGCACACGGTGTGTTTCCATGTTTCTGGGTCCCATCCCGCCCCCTTCCCCTCCCCATACTTAATATTAAAATTGAGATTGATAACTTTGCATATGAACACACTTGGGCTTTGGGGTGCTTGGCTACTGCAAAGGCATCTACGCACTGCTGCAAGCGGTAGAGAAGCATGGTGAGCAGTAGCCCTGTGGCCCCATGGCACCAATTTCACTTGTGTTAGATGTTGGGGACCAGAGGTGGTGGTGCGCCCCTGTAATTACAGTACTTGGGAGACTGAGACAGGAGGATGCTGAGACAGGAGGATACAGCCAGCCTCAGCAATTTACTCAGGCCCCGAGCAACTTAATGAGACCATGTTTCAAAAAAAAAAAAAATTAAAAGGGCACAGGGGATATATAGTTCAGAGGTAGATTGCCTCTGGGTTCAACCCCTAGTACCACAAAGAAAAAGGTGTGGGGAGGAAGTAAAGGAAGAGGAGGAGGAGGAAGTCGTTAGATGCAGTTCAAGGAAATGGGGGCTTGTTCTGGACTGGACACTGGGTGAGGGGAGGTGGGGACCAGTGTGATGCTACAGATGCAGCCGGAACAGAACAGCTGCGGCTCAGGGTGCCGGGAGGCCAGAGGCTTGGTGAGCACAGTGGTTTGCGCAGGGTCTTTGTCCCTGTTTGTG
Source organism: Muscardinus avellanarius (assembly GCF_963383645.1). Taxonomy (NCBI): domain Eukaryota; kingdom Metazoa; phylum Chordata; class Mammalia; order Rodentia; family Gliridae; genus Muscardinus; species Muscardinus avellanarius. The sequence continues at coordinate 7,576,086 of NC_137803.1, forward strand.
CCCACAGAAGCTTACAGGCTGGCCCCGTGTCCTCTCCATCCCGGGTTGCAGTCAGCAATTTCTGCAAGGAGCCCTGGCTTCTTTATTATCCAGAACAAGTCGTGGGCCATAGGGTTTTTCCCTGCTGTTGGGCTACTGCTGTTTCTAGATCCTTTTAGTGGACAGAGCTAAGAAACACAGTCTCAAAATTCACATATTTACACTGGTAATTTCAGTTTTAGCTTAGTAACTGAATTCTTTCTCTCAGTTTCTATTTTGTATTTGTATTTCTCTTTGCCATAGTGAGAGCCGCGGTTCCCTATAATACTGGATTAAATGGACCTGCTCATTTCCTCTATCCTGTAATTTGAACAAAATAGTTTCAGAGTCACTAGATAGAACTACTGCCAACAAGCTGCTATTGCTTTGTAACAAATAGAGTTTATGATGGTTTCTTTTTTCTTGTAATTATTTTGGTGTTTAGAATATAGCCCAATACGAATTTACAGTCAAAGAACTGTGCTCAAAAGTAGCTTGAATTATTTTTTTCCTGGGCAGTTTTATATTTGGTGTGTATTGAATTTAATTTTTTGCTTTTATTCAATTTTAGGTTAATTTTTCCCATCCTCTTTCAGTTTTTTTATTTTTTCATATAAAGAGGTCAACATAGTAAAGTCTTATTCCTATCCACACTCCCAATCTGCTTTCTACCAACCCTCACATACAAATTAGGTTATTAGTTTGTGATTCATCCTCTATTCCTTTTTGCAAAAATAAACACATACAAATATTATATATGCATTTATAGTTTTCCCTTGGTATGGGAATTAAACCCAGTGGCATTCTGCATTTGAGGTATACCTCAACCCTGTTAATTTTTTTAAAATTTGAATCAGGGTCCTGCTAAGTTGCTGAGCGTCGCACTGCATTGCTGAGGCTAGCCTGGAACCTATGATCTTCCTGTCTCAGTCTCCCAAGTACTAGAATTACAAGTGTGTGTCACCAAGCCTGGCTCTGAGTTCTATGTTTAATTCCATTGATTTATCCTTCTGTTCTTCTGACAATACCACAGTATCCTGGTTAATTTTTTAGTTAACTTCATTATTGGGAAATATTTCTTCTCACTTAATTCTTTATTAAGATTATTTTAGCACCTCCAGAGCCTGTGCCTTTCTATATATATTCTCGAATAAGTTTATCTGTGTCTATGCAAAAGGTTACTGAATTTTGATAGATATTGCATTAAGACTATAGGTAAATTTGGAGAGAGTTGATAGCTGTTGTGGTTGGATCTGGAGTATCCCCAAAAGGCCCCTGTGCTGATGGCTTTGTCCCCAGTGCAGCAGTATCCAGAAGTAGAAATGTAGAGGAGTGAATGGCTCACTAACGAATTAACCCATTGATGGATTCACAGCTGACTAGACTATCGAGAGTTAGTAGAAACTATAGAAGGTGGGACCAAGTTGAAGGGAGCGTGTCCTTGGGACTCTATGCCATCCATAGTGCATGTCTGTCTGTCTGTCTCTCTCTTTCTCTCCTTTGTAGTTGCCATGAGATGAGCATCTTTGCTTTGCCCGGTTCTTACGGTCATGATGTTGTCTCACCACAAATCGCAGACCCAAAAACAACAGAGTCGAATGATGGACTGAAACCTCTGAAACTAACCCAAAGTAAATCTTTTTTTTCTTTTAAACTGTTTTTCTCAGCGTGGTGGCGCACGCTTGTAATCCCCGCGCTTGGGAGGCGGAGACAGGAGGATCGCGCAGGTTTGAAGCCAGCCGCGCTGGCGTAAGAGACCCTGTTTCAAAAATATAAAATAGGTCTGGGAGTGTAGCCCGGAGGTAGAAGGGCTTCCAGGAACCCCAGTACCACCAAGAAAAAAAAACCTGTTTTTCTCAGGTATTTTGTCATAGCAATGAAAATATGATTAATACAATATTTTTAGTATTTGAGTCTTCTAATCCACGAGGAGCCATGTCTCTTAATTTACTCAGGTCTTTGATTTTTGTTGTTCAAAAATTTCTAATTTTCAGCATAAATATCATACATGTGTTTTATTAAAGGTACATAAGAATTTTATTTTACTTGGAGTGATTGTAAAAATAATTTTATATTATAAATGTTGGTTCCCTAATATTCATTGGCTTATATAAAAATGTGATTGGTTGGGGGTAGTTGATTTCATATACTGTGAATTACATATATGTTCTGATCTCACTTATTAGCTTTAATTTTTTTTGTAAATTTCTTGAAATTTTCTACATAGGAAGTCATGTAATTTACAAATAGTAATAGTTTTCTTTCTTCCAAGTTGTTTGCTTTTTATTCCTTTTACTTGCCTTATTGCAGTGACTGGAATATCCAGTTCTATGATGCATTGCAGAGGTCAGACTGCACCTCCTTGCCTGGTCCCCTTTAAGCCAAGGTGTTTAAATTCGAATCTATAATAATTATATAACATTTTCTGAAGTGTGCCCTGTGGTGGATGCTAATAAACGATATACAAGAAACATAACTTCATGGTCAAGTTAATTTGAGGACAGTAGGTTAAACTAAGTTTCATGGTTTCTTTACTGTGTTGATTTCTGCATCTCCAAATTGCGTAGAGTTTCCCAATCTTGTTTATCCACAAAATTACACAATTTTTTTGAGAATGTCTATGGCACTAGAAGGATGTACTTTGGGAAACACTTCCAAGGGAAACCATTTGTTTTGCCAATTAACATTCCTGACCCAGGGGGTATATGGGAGAAAAGGATAAATAGTGTGGTAGTGCTTGTCCATGTAACATTAGTAATTCCCAAACAGTTGTGAAGTTTATTTCATGAATCAGAGAAAAAAACTGACTCCAAAAGGTGGACAATAGGGTGGTATTAAAACTGAGAACTCTGCAGCCAAGTATTTGGGCTCAAATTCTGACTTGCTACATAGAAGTAGGAGAAATTACATGAGAACAATTCCCACTTTTTTTTCTGCAGTATCGGGGATGAACCCAGGGGCATTCTACCTCAAAGCTACACCTCTAGTCCTATTTTATTTTATTCTTTTTTTTTTTTTTTGAGACAAGGTTTCATTAAGTTGCAGAGGACATCACTAAATAGCTGAGGCTGTTGGCAAACCTGCAATCCTCCTGTCTCAGCCTCCCAAGTACTGGGATTACAAGCATGTACCACCATGCCCAATGCAATTCCCACTCTTTAAGATTTCAAAGGAACCAGGCGTAGTGCCACATACCTATAATCCAGTAATTAGGGAGGACTGCAGGTTCGAGGATAGCCCAAAGAACTTAGTGAGGTTTTTCACAACTTAGTGAGATCTTGTGTCATAATAAAAAATAAAATATGGTTGAGATGTACTCAGAGGTTGAATGCCCCTGGGTTCAATCCCCAATACTACACACAAAATTTTTTTTAAAAAATACTACACACAAAAAAATTTTTTAAAAATACTACACACACAAATTAAAAAAAAATACTACACACACACAAAAATTTTTTTTAAGTGAATGGCATGTGGAAAGAATTAGATAAGTATTAGGCCATAGCAATTATCTAGTAGTCATTTCCTGGGGTGTTGCCAATCAGAAGATGAAGTGAGATGATTAGTAGGTTTGGGGAAAGAGGACCTGTGGGCCACTGTCAAATGAGCTAGGAGAAGGTAAGTCTCTGGTCCCACAGTGGATGTTTGGAGGGCCAGGATGGTGAGAGTTGAAACGGGAAGGAAGAGATTGTTTTATATCTTTATAGGCACTCTTCAGTGTTTGGTGACTGAGTATGGGGTTTAAACAGGACAACTTAGATGCCATCAAGGTTGAACTTCTGGCTCAGTTCATGCTCACTGCTCTAATTCAAAGCAGCTGACATAGAGGAAGGAAGATTTATTTGTTCACAGCATTTTTGGAGATTCAGCCCATGTGAAGCCAGGGCTTGTGCATCTCAAAGCATGGCACCAGGAAGCAGAAAGAGGGAGAGAGAAGGCTCTGCTCTCACACTGTGGAGTCCAGAAACACACACACACACACACACACACACACACACACACACACACACACACAAAGAGAAATAGTTCTTATGTCATGAAGGCCAAAAGCATGAGATAGCAAGCAAGCAAGAAAGGGATTCAAAGACAAAAGGCAGCTCTCAAAGCCACATGCCCAGGAACCCACCTTCTCCAGCCATACTGGGATTGCCTAGTTACCACCCAGTGAATCCATTCCAATGGGTTCATTCACTGATGAGATTGCAACCCTCATGACTTAACCATTTCAATCCAGAGCTCTTCAGGGGGCGTTCTCTCTCTCTCCATAACAGCCGCAGACTAGGGACGAGGGTTTGGAAGCTTCTATGAATGAAGTGTGCCCTGGATGCCAGTGAGGAAGTCGAGGGACTTCAACATTCCAGTTAAAATGATGTTGATCTTTTAGTTTAGGGCTCTAGTAAGAGTGAAGAAAATGAAGAATTTTAGTCTGCTTATGGGGAAGCCTGAAACTTGATCGATGCCTCTAAAGGACCGATCTGAGGACGTAGCTGTGCTACCAGGAACATTAAACTTGAGGACATCTCAGCTTTTTATCGAGGGCACTGAAGTGTTGGAACAGCTCCTCTGAGAGGAAATTAAGACAGAGGGAGGCATGCTGGTGTTCAGAGGGAAGAAAAGAACAATACGAGAAGGAGGGATTGGAAAGGTCCCTAGAGAAATCAGCATGCATAAATTAAAGAACGAGAGAAGGGTAATGTGATTGCATTCGCAAACAAGATTGAAGAAAATGGGAAACCTGGTAAAAATGACTTAAATAAGCCAGAGGTATAAAATTTAACACAGTATGAATATACAACCATGGACTTTACCTGGCGTTAGAATTTCGCCCAAGTTTATTTTCATCTCATTTCTCATTTTCTTGTAGTCTCCCTTTGGGAACCCACAGGCCCTGGAAGTACTATTATCACAAAGAAATAGGTCTCGAAAGATGTGCGCAAGAAATATTTTAATGGAATAGTATCTTTGGTTAATAACATATTAGCTGTTATTTACATTAGCTAAATTTTTCTCTGATCTATGATTTTTATGTTTCTCTCCCTCCAGGTTGTCTTTTCTAGCAGTTCTCAGGATAACAATCTACAACACTGAGCACCAGGGATGAATGAATTTTCCCAGAAGATTCTGTTTTTTTTTTTGTTGTTGTTGTCCCCCCCCCCCCCCTGGGCCAAGCCCTAGAGCTTTGAATAAGCCAAAGTTGATGCTTTCAGAGAAAAGGAACTAATTTGTAATTTTGTATTTGGTTGGTGTGACAAACAGAATAATGCCTCCCTTCCCAAAGAAATCCACATCCTAATCCCTGGACACCGAGTCTGAGAGTTTTCATGGCAAAAGGAACCTGGCATGTGTAGTTAAGATCATCCTGAATTACCTGAATGGGCCCAGTGTCATTGTAAAATTCCTTTAAAGTGAAGGGGAGGCAGGGATGAGACTCAGAAGGAGATGTGAGTAAAGAAGAAAGTTCAGTGACTGGCCTCTGCTAACCTGGAAGATGGATCGAGCCCCCCCACACACACACACACAGTGATTTGGCTGTTTCTAGAAGCTGGGAGAAGACAGGAGACAGATTCTTGCCTGGAGCCTATGGAAAGGACCATAGCTCTGCTGAAATTTGGATTTTAGCTCAAGAAGATCCCATTGTATTAGTCAAAGTTCATGAGAGTAACAGAACTACAGGACACATAAAACAGGTGAAAGGAGATTTATCAGTGAGCTCACAGTCTGAAGCAGTGTGGTCCCAAGTGGCTGCCTGAATGCAGCGAGTCAGAGGAACTGGCCGCTGGTCGAGCAGCCCAAGAGCTGGAGTCTCAGAATCAGCAAAGGATAATGAAGTGCCAGTCCCAGATGGAAAGGTGAGGAATCTCTCCAGAGAAATGATGTGAAAGTCCAGTGTGAAGAGCTGGAGGCCAATATCTCAGAAGAACATGCAGCTGCTTTGCTCAGGAAGAACCGTGCATGCCTTCACACCACATTCCCCTTCATTTTATCAGGTCTTGAGCCTTTCGGAACAGTCCTTCTACATTCTGGGCAGGACTTCTGCTGTTATATAAGCTGATCATCTCACCAACGCACCCAACATCACATAATCTTAGGTGTTTCATAGTCCAGTCAAGTTGACAACCAGGCTAACCATCACACCCATGATGGACTTCTCACTTGACATTTTTGTACTGGAAATTGAACTGAGAGACATTCTACTCTGAGCTATACCCTCAGCCCCTTCCTCCTCTTTCTCCTCCTCCTCCTTTTCCTTTTTAAAATTTTTATTTATTTTATTAATTTTTATTGGTGCATTGCAGTCATACATCTTAATGTAGTACAAGATGGTAAAGGCATACATGCACACATCATTCAATTAGCTCTTACTCAAGTCCTGCCCCATTCCCTCCCCCTCCCTTCTTCTTATGTTTGAAAACAAAGTCTCGATAAGTTGCTGAGGCTAATCTTGAACCTGTGGTCCTCTGATCCTCCTGTCTCAGCCTCCCAAGTACTGGGATTACAGGTGTGGATCATCGAATCTGGCCCATACTAGTTTTAAATGACTAAAATTGTGATTATTTAAAAATAGCATGTAAAGAACAAAGACAGCAGCCAAAAAATCTAAATTATGACCTGACAGAGAAGAAGAAGAAGAAGAAGAAGAAGAAGAAGAAGAAGAAGAAGAAGAAGAAGAAGAAGAAGAAGAAGAAGAAGAAGAAGAAGAAAAAGAAGAAGAAAGAGAGAGAGAGAGAGAGAGAGAGAGAGAGAGAGAGAGAGAGAGAGAGAGAGAGATATCTCAGGAACAGAAACAGAAGATATTAGAGCAGCAGAACTGCCCAGATAGCTAACCCAAAGAATTGTGAACAATAATAAACTAGTGTTTCAGTTGCTAATTTTTTAGGACTAGTTTATAATGCATCAAAAAGAACTGATAAACAGGTAAGTCCCAGTTATGACCAATAAGGCATGAGGAAATCTGCTTATAAAGGTGTTTCTCACTGGTAAAGGAGACACAAAAGAAGACCTTTTCCCGAGGATGCTGTGACCCATATCCTGGGGGGTGGGTGCTGTGGCCTGGAGCCCTCATGCAGTGTCTACAGTAGCCCAGGCTTCCCTTTTACGAGGTTGGTTGACATTCCTCTCACTAGCAGTAGTGAACAAAGTTTATTAGCTCCGAGGTATCAGTCAGGAAAATGTAAATAAATCTAAGCCTTTATGCAGGATGGAGTTTAAGACAAGATTATGCAGTTGCAAATCTGAAGTCCTCATGGCACCTACTCCTGAGTTCAGGTTGACATGGGATGTTTCGAGAGGTTGGAAGTTCTGCCTCTGCAGCGACTCATTGCTCCCTCTATAGTTACCTCTGGCACATACTCAAGGCATTGCCAGGAAGATCCCAGAAAAGAGGCTTCTGAAAGCCTCCTACATGCAAAGCCCTCACATCTGCCCACCGGAGCCAAAGAAAAACAAGAAGAATGAATTTACCCAACTTAAGTTGTGAGATACCAGCCTGATGGAATTTATGTCCTAGTTCTCTTCTGATTTACAGATCTCCTACAAGGGCTGTGTGTGTGTGTGTGTGTGTGTGTGTGTGTGTGTATGTGTGTATGTGTGTGTGTGTGTGTGTTTATTGGTGCATCATATTATAATGTAACTCATGTTGACAATGCATACACGCACACCTCTTGGAGCCCTCCCGATTTCCCTCCCTCCCAATACAGAGTACCCAGATTGATGTTGGTATATATTCACACATATACACATCATCTATTATAGTATTTCTACTAATGAACCTAAGTCTTCCTCCACCCCTACCCGTATATCTCTTCCATGGCCCCCCTGAGGTTTTTTCTCATCATCTGGAGTCTCTTTTGTATCTCAATTAGCCAATCAGAGACTCCAAGGGCTTTTCACAGGCAGAATTTAACTTAGAATCTTGATGGCAGTGATTATGGAACTTACATAATGCAACACCCAGGGCTCCAGTTTCTAAAATATACAGGGGAACAGAGAAGGAGGCAATGGTGTTTGTGGCTGGGAGACAAGCTGGCTTACCTGGCCAACCACCACCTTCTCTCCCTCCCCAAGATGGAGGAAGTTGAGGGTCCAGCAGGAGAAAGCCTTCAGCTCTCCCTTTGAGCCCACTCTTGTATTTTTAAGGGTCTTGTTAAGCATTTGGGAAACTCTTCCTCCTTTTCATTCTAAGAGCAAATTCACAAAGTAAGAGTTAAGAATCAATTGTTTACTGAACACCTGTTATACACCGAGCACAATCTTGGCCTTTGGAATACAGCTATGGTGACTCAGTTTCCAGGATTTCCTGGGTCTGTCCTGCTGTGAGCACTGTGTCTTGGGAAAATACTTGATTCTGGGGAAATCTACACAGTTGGTCACATTTGATAGAGCATTGAAGATGGCAGTCTGTGCCCAAGGAGTTTGTTTGCAAGTGGGAGGATCCAGGGAAGACACAAAGCAATAAAAATAAGACAAAGGCA